>NC_045546.1:47478287-47660787 GCF_009769535.1 Thamnophis elegans
ATATTACTTGCCTATCTAAGCATTTTAAAATTCATGCTAAGGCCTAAATAGAACAGCAATTTATTACTATACTTCAGATCTATGCATCTTGTGCCCATTATAAATTCAGATAAATTATATTAATGTCAATCTGTGTATCAGAATCAGATGAGAGAGAGCGAGAGAGAAGAGATTGAATATATACTTATCGTTTGCCTTGTACTCGAGAGAGTTTGAAAATCATGACAGTTTCACTGAAGACACATGTTTTTATGCTTTACTGTTTAATGAATATATTTTGGGTTCTTCTTTTTTTGAACTTTGATTGATGATTGTTGATTGTCTAGTCTGCTTGTCACACTGAACATGAAGAATATATAATTTACTCTTATCTTGTTAAGAATGTATGATGTGCTTCATACCCCATTGTTAATTAGAATAATATATGTATGTACACTTGTCCCACTTCTAAAGTTGTTCAACTTATTAGCTCAACTACTAACAAACATAATGGCCTTCCTCTCCACCTTTTTTGAGTTTTTAATAACTGGACTGAAATCAGGATTTCCAGTTACTTATACTGTGAGAACAATAGCACCTGCATCTGCTGCAGATTTAAGTAGGTCCTATAATCCTGAATATATTCTGCATGCACAGAGTGAAGTTTTTCCTTTTCCATTCCTCCACCTACCATCAAAAATCAATTCCTTTCCTACCATCTGGAAAAAAGTTTCAGTCAACTAAGTGCAACACAGATCATCATGAGCAGGTAGCATTACCTGTACACAAAGGGATAGAATCTCAATACCCAATTTATCTTTTCCTTTCAACAGTCATATATGCTGCAGATATATATATATAAGACTTGTTCGTTGTCTTCAGCACCAGAATTATGTTTTATAATTGCTGAAGGGAAAATATGAGAATATTAATATAAAGCATTTCTTAAAAAAAGAATATCTGTAGTCCAAAAATGAAATACTATTATTTAATCTTTAGATTTTTGGTATTCCAGATCATTAGATAAAGTCTTCATGAATAAACTCAGAGGTACTATACTTAAAAGAGTCATGGTATTGCACTTAATATATATATTTTCAATCTTACCTGGGAAGACTTTATTTAGCTTGCCAAAGATCAGAATGAATTCAGGAACTCAGGAATATTCTCACTATAGTAATGATGTTATATATAAGGGGGAAAATCAAAAGAGATGTTGAAAGATGAAGGAATTTAAATCCATCCTGGTTAGAATTAATCACAATTATTAAAATGAATGTATTACTTAAAATAAATTATTTATTCAAAATGGCATCAATTACAATCTCAGAGAAAATGTTTACTGCTTATAAGCACTATGTGCTTAGAGCTCAAAGCATTGTTATAGACCCCGCACATTTATTTTACAGTCTGTTTCTCTTGCTCCCCTCTGGAAGGAGGTTTCAGAGTATTTGTAGCAGGAGTACCAGATTCTATAACAGCTTTGTTCCCTATGCCATCTTTCTGGTAAACTCGCAAGATTCGTTTTTCTCACCACATACATGTATACATTCCAACTATACTATGTTGTTTCCCTTTGTCCTATAATATATGCAGTTATATGCATAATTTAGTGTTTGTGTGTGTGTGTGTGTATGTGTTCATTCATTCATTCATGTTTATTCTGTTATGGTTATGTAGTATATATTGGAGGTGGTGACCCTTTGAGAGCTGTATGCAACGAAATTTCATTTTAATGCATACCGATTAGTGTACCTGAAAAGTGACAATAAAGTTATTCTATTCTATTCTATTCTATTCCTTAGAATGGCAAGATTTTTAATTAATGGCAAGGTATAGTATATTCCCAGAAAACATGAACAAATATAATTTAATTTTATACCATATTTTTGGGAGTATAAGATGCCCCTCAAAAAAGAGGCTGAAAATCTGGGTGTGTCTTATACACTGAATACAGCATTTTTTGCCTCCCAAAACCCACCAAAATGGCCATGCATAGACTTTAGGAGCCTTGCAGAGTTCTCCTGGGGGCTGGGAAGGAAAGACATGAGCAAAAAATGGGCTGCTTTTTTTTTTTTGCTCAATTCCCCCCCCCCAGCCCCCAAGAGCACTCTGCAAGGCTCCTAAAGGCTATGCATGCCCCTTTTTGACAAAAAAGGCCCGTTTTTGCAAAAAGGGCCATTTTTGCTCATTTTTGCCCCCCCTTCCAGGAGCACTTTACAAGCCTCCTAAAGGCTATTCATGCCCTTTTTTAAAAAAATGGGCATATTCTTGCAAAAAATGGACTGTTTTTGTGAGGTCTGCAGAGTGCAAAACCTTTTTTTTTAATTTGCCTCTTCAAAACCTTGGTGCATCTTATACTCCAGTGTGTCTTATATTCAGAAAAATACAGTACATGCCTATAGTAACAAGAATAAATATATTCAGAACATAAAGTTTAACCAAATTTCATCAAAAATATTTCACAAACATACAGTACATTATATATCAAAAGCATAGAGCACAGCAAATGAAAACACTTCTAAGGGGCCTAAATATTCATAAACACCACTATTTGGTAAAGACAGAAAAAAAAACCTAAATAACATTTCCCCCCTTTTCTCTTTCTGTTTCCGTCTATTTTTTTTTCTTTTCATTTAACATACACAAACAATAATAATAGCTATACACTGGAGGCCTTAGTATTACTATATATTCATTTAAAAAAAACAAACATTGATTGTTGAAAAATATTATAAATAGCTTACAATTCCTTTTTAATGCTATATTTACCTTTGGAAATAAAATTCAAACATATTTATATAATAACATTAGTATTTCAAATCATAATTAACAATGATATAAACCTTATATTGTTCTTTAAAGTTTTCATTACCTAAATCTCAGTGGTGGGTTGCCAAATTTTTTACTGCCAGTTTGGGTGTGCTTGCACAATGCTTCTCCACATGCGCAGAAGCATCTGGACGGGTGGGCGGAGCCTCCCATCACCTCTACTACCTGTTTGCCTGATCCAGGCTGAACTGGGAGCAACCCACCTCGGCTATACCTTAGAGTATTAATAATATTCAAGTCAATATAGTAGAGCCCCCAATTGGTAAAAATAATATAAAGTATTACTTATATCTTATAATAATATAATAAAACAATAGCATCAAAACTGAGTATGACTGGGCAATGTGTAAACTCAATTACTGTTCCATTTGCTCAATTTTGGAGAAAGATTCTTTGGATTAAAGCTGATACAGGTAGTTTTGTTCATTTAATAATGGTTCAAAGTTGTGACAGTTTTGGAAAAAGTATTTGAGAACATATATTCCCACTTACAACCAACTCACTACCCACATGGCCACATATGACAATTCAAATGGTTCACATTTACAGCTGGTTGCGGCGTCCCACAGTCATATGATCACCATCTGAAAGTATTATGTTGGTTTTCAGAAAAAAAAAAACCAGGAAAAATAACACTTGGAGAAGCTGGATTTCCTTAATGACCCTGTGATGTTTTTTAATGGCTATGTTGATTGGTCACTCTGTAACAATGTAAAATTGAATCTGGTCACATAGTGACACAGCTCATGATTGCACTGACATATGAACAAAATTCCACTCTCAATTTTGCTCGTAAATCAAGGGCTACCTACACATAATGACTTGGAAAAGTAGCATTGTCACCGAGTGATTCACTTCATAGATGTGAGTAGACAAAGCATAGAAACTTTTGCCATTACTTTTTATAAAAAAGTTATTTTGCTTGTCAGTTTCACTGAAGAGTCAGCAGCCATGTTTTGTACTGCAAGCTTGTTTTCTGTTTTTCACCTTACAAAGAAGGTGAAAAACTTGGTGTTCAATTTTATTCACGACATTGTTAGGAATATTTTTTTTTTCAAAAAAATCAGTTTTTAGAAAGTTTTCCCCAAATTGATGATAATAACAATGAAGACAAGAATAATGATCCGAAGAAAAGATAATACCTATAATTGCCAAAAGTTTCTTGTTCTTTGCTGAAGTCAGCTGGGAGGCTATGTCAAGCAGTATAGCCTTCATGAATCATTCATTTGATCAGGTCTATTAATTCCATTATAACAGTAAAACATCCTAAGGGACTAAATCTCAATCCTCCTTCTGTCTTGTGGTATCATATAAAAATGTAAAAGGAAGCCTTGCAGGGGGGAAAAAAAGGAGTGTTTTTTTGTTTATTACATTTGCAGCACATTTTAGGAAGACAGACAGGCTGTGTATTACTTACATGTATTTATCAAATATAAAGGGGGAAAAAGAGAAATTATAACTGAACAGAGTTCCTTGAAACTGAGATTCTAAGGTTACAAATTTGATCTCCCTGTTATGAATCAAAATTATTTGCTGCTCTTATATATTTGAGGGGGGAATTGAATCAGTTTTATAACAACTTATGATATCTGGGAAAAAGATTGGACAAAATTAATACATTTCGGAGGAAAACATGTAAGTGTATAATCTGCAAGTTTTCAAGGTTCGGAGAGGTTCTAGGGTTCTGTCAAAGATGACAGAAATAAGTATGACCTAGGCATAGACCACTAAAGCATTTTTAAGGAAATAAGAAAATATTCAGAAATCAGTTTATCTTTCTGCATCCAGCTGCAGTTTAACATTCTACCAATCTAGATTGAAATATACTTGTTTTGACCCAACCTTCACAAGTCCCACTCAATAGCCTACTCATGAGGAAAAAACACCTTTTTATTTAGAAAGGCAGGAATTCACAGCATTCACTGACCAAGCTCCAAGTTACATATCTATAGGTGATGCAAAAGCTGTAACAGTCTCTGAGCTCCCCGTAGGGAGCCTCAAAGAATACTTCAATCCCAACACAAAGAGTCCTGACCAACCTGGTTAGTGGCAAGGAAATCCTGGCAAGGAATCCACCAGAAGGAACTCTTCTGGAGTATGAACGGATGTCTCCGACACTCATGCCTCCCACACCCCTCCTCCTTTTATCCCAGCGATGGAGGATCTTGTTAACATCTCCTTCTTTTCCTAGATAGCTGGCCCTCAGTCCTGCGTTGCTCTCCTCTCTGCACTTCTCTGTGCATACATGCATCTGGGACAGGGCTTCTCCCCCTCGCTCATCTTAGGCCATGAAAACACTGTGTGAGTAGATGGGCCATGCTCTGCATCTGAGACCTCCTGTCCCTCAGAGCTTTCCACTGGCTCTGATGGTAACCCAGGCACCCCCGCCATCTCCACTGACTCATCTGACTCAACTGCCATCTCCTCTGGCAGTTGATGAACCACAACAATACTTTTCAGCAAACAGCATGGTCAAATACTATCTTAGCTTGCAGGGTACTAAACATAAATTGAAATATCTTGAAGTTCAAATTTTGGAAAATATATGCAATGTTTCTATTTAACTTTGACAGTAATCTTCAAAACATAAACTGTTCAATGAATTTTTCAAGATAAAATAATAATAATCAGGATATATTGATCTTCTTAGAGTCCAGATTTTTTTATATCATGCAGTCATGGTAGGACCAGTGTTCTAGTTCATGGATTATTTTTCATTTCCTTGATAAACACATTCTGTCACTTTTTCTTATATATAGAGAGAGATGGTGTAGATATAGATACAGATGTGTATATATACACATCCATCTACATCCATATTTTAGTTCAATGTACATATATCATGCAGATCAGGGATGGGTTTCAGCAGCCACTATTGCGCATGTGCAGTACTATAAAAATGCTTTGTGCATGAGCAGAAGCAAAAAATAAGATGGCAGTGCCTATGGCGCTGCTGGGAAAACCATTCGGGGGTGTGGCAGATCTGGGTTGCTGCCAATTCCAGCAACCCAGGCTGCCAAACCATTACCAGTTTGGCTGAACAGTTCCAAACTGGTAGGAACCCAGCACTGCTGTAATTATACAATGATATAACCCGGCATCACCCACATGGACATGGATGGTGTGCGCACACACATGCACGGCATGCACATGCATCGTGCTTGCCTGCAACGCTTCCACAAGCCTCCGTGATGCTCCAGCTGCTCGGCGAGCGTGGAAGCACCAAAGGCTTAAAGGACAGGTAAGGAGATCAGGCGGACAGGTGGGCCCTCCAGAGCACCATACCTGAATGGTACCTGATGCTCCGGGCAGGCTCTGGTACACCCGTACCAGGACATAGTGTCACAATGTTTTTGTTTTGTCAGTTGTGCTTATATTCTAAAACATACGGTAGGCTGGCTCTTCTCTGTAAGCCTACTACGCATGGGGTTTTTTTTTTGCCTTTTTCTTTCTTTTTCTGTTTTGCCTGCCACAAGGAGGTAGGCTAGGAACTTTACCAGAATGTACTTATTAGCCAGTAAGTTTGTTTGTTATTTATTTTATAATAAAAATATGTTTCTTAGAATATACCTCAGGTTTATTTTACTTAGTCATAAGGTATACTCCAAGGAAAAACCACAATTCACCCCTCATCAAACACAGGGCTGAATTTCCAACCCTCAGACCCAATCCACCACTGACTCTTCTGGACACAGAACCCTGATGTTATTCCTGTTAAAGCCATTCTTTGTAGGAGTCATATCCTCACACCACTGAGGGAGAGAGGGAGGGAGGGAGGGAGGGAGGGAGGGAGGGAGGGAGGGAGGGAAAGAAGGAAGGAAGGAAGGAAGGAAGGAAGGAAGGAAGGAAGGAAGTCACTCCTCTTCCCACTGGTTTTATTTTTGGCCCACTCCTGATTCTTTTTTTAAGTAAACAATATCTCTAAAACAATGACACAATGGGGCATGGGTTGTCTAATAAGGGAATAAAATTGAACTATTAACCATCAACTGGGTAAGTGAAACATAAAAAGATATATTTTACATTATTAGAAAGTATATCAAAATGATCTGAAATTATTATTGCTGTTTCATTCTAGTGTTTATATATTTCTTAATATTATTTAGATAGGACGTCTCTTTATGTAAAAATAATAAACTACATGAAATTCATTACTGTCTTATATCATCATCATCATCATCATCATCATCATCATCATCATCATCATCATCATCATCCATCAAGCATGTTAAACTCTTTTAAAACTATGAGGATTTTTTCAAGGGAGATGATTTATTAGGCTTTTTTTTTCAATTGATAAATTAATTTAAAGGGTCTGTAATACTTTAGATTCAATTTACAAAGTATTTTGGAGGAGGTGGGGGGATATCTGTTTGCAACTTTGTAAACAAGCCATATTCTTTTTCAGGATTAAATAATAACTTCAGTGGTACATTCTCAGGAAAAGACACTATTCCCATAAGGGTTTACACCCACAGGCAATACTAATGCTTTAACACTTCTTTTGAAACCTAGTCCAATCTATACACTAGCACAGGGGTATCAAATTGGCATCCCTTGGGCCAATGCATCATGAGCAGGCAATGGCTACCGCACAAAGGCAAAAAAACCATTGTGATATGTCATGTGATATCACGTGATGTGTTCAAGTTTGACACCCATGCACTAGCATATTTGTGCTAGCCATATTTTTGCCTGAAGGCACAGAGATCAGCACAATTCCATGACAACAATTATAGAAAATGTTGTTAGCCAACTTATTTTATTCATTACCCTTCAATTTTTTTTTGTAAAGAAAGCAAGGCAATTTAGTTAATATATGACGCAAGTAGATGTTGTCAATCCCCCAAGTATTCATTGAGATTCACTTGAGTAGATTTCAAAATGTCCATTCAGAAGTATTTGAAAAATTCCAGAAAAGTCTTTTCATGTTAGATAAATATCCTTATTGCAGTTGAAGTAACCTAGATATCAATAGGCAAACCACAGTTAAACCTGTTTTACAATATGCATGCTAATAAACATGGCAGAGAAATATATGTATATATGTATATGGCAGTGATGTGCGGTGAGGTTCATGGCCGGTGAGGCAAGCAGGCAAAAGCCGCCCTATGTCTGCCAGCACCAGCCGCCCCCAAATCCCCGACGCGTCTCACTCTATGGCTGCTGCGTCCACCATAGAGCGGGATGATGGCCATAGAGCAGGATGCATCAGGGCTTCGGGGGCGGCTTTCGGAAAGCCATGCCAGGGCTTTGGCATGGCTTTCTGAAAGCTGCCCCCGAAGCCCTGATGTGTCCCACTCTATGGCTGCTGCGTCTGCCATAGAGGGGGCCACGGCCATAGAGTGGGACACATCGGGGCTTCGGGGGTGGCTTTCTGAAAGTCCCGGCGAATCCCCGAATCATCGGTGCCAGCCTGGTGGCTTCCTACCAGACTCCCATCTATGAGCCAATGCCGATTCACCCGGCCTTCTCACATCCTTTGGTTGCTGCAGCTGCCCCGCGGCATCAATCCACAGCCCCAGGCTGAACCGGAACCGGGATACCCAAGCTGCTGGCAGCAGCAGCGGGGGCCACTTGAGTGGCCATGATTGCCCCCTCCCCAGCCAGCCAGCCCACCCAGCCCATTCCTCCCCTAGCGCAGCGAACTCCAGCAGGCTGGACGCAGGTGCGAGGGGCCTAGCAAAAGAAAGAAAGTGCCTCTGCTGGCGGGCTCCCCTCTCTTCTCAAACAAGCTGCCCTCCCTGCCTCTCCCCTTTTCCTCTCTTCTCAAACAAACTCTCTCTAAAATAGAGAGAGCTTGTTTGAGTGAAGAAACACACACACACACAAATTACTTACATTAAAAAATTACTTACAAATTACAATAATTTTGAATTCCTCCCCCTCCCTCCGACCCACATACCTTTTCCAGCTGTGTCCCAGAGGATTTCAACTCTGTTCTTGTCTGCCATGATGAAAATGTGAAAATGTAAAAAGAAAAAGGCAAGAGCTGCTGAAGCCAGGCTGGGTTAGCTGCTGCCAGAGTCACCAATGGATGACTTTGCTTAACTGTTTAAAAAAAAGCCTCTTAAAAAAGTGCCCTCTTCAGGAGGAGGCGAGAGAACCATGTGCCTCCTTTGCATAAGGAATTTTTTGGCTTTTAACCCTTGCTTAACTCTGCTCGAGTGATCATAAAGATAGACTAAATGAGGCACATGGTTCTCTTGCCTCCTCCCGAAGAGGGCACTTTTTTTAGAGGCTTTTTTAAACAGTTAAGCACTAAGCAGAGTCATCCACTGTGACTCTGGCAGCAACTACCTCAGCCTTTTTCCTTTTAATTTTTTATTTTCTTTTCATGATGACAGTGGTGAGGCCCTGCCATCCCTGCCTCCCCAGGCTGCATGTCCCTGGTATATGGATTGAATTAAATCATAATCCTGTCATTTTTCATTCACATATTAAGCTTGATTGGCAATGTAGACATTTGCATTTCTCACTGGCATACTTGCAAATTCAAATTCTCACTGAAAAAAATCAAACTCATGACAACTGAAAATTGAAGGATTAGAAGTAAAAGACTGGATATTTTTTTTAGCATTAACCATTTATCCTGAGTAATATAACGTCATTTAATCTTATTGAGTGATTTCAGTAATTTGAAAATAGAACATGACTCTTAATAATAATGTTAGTTGAATCAGAAAAGAATCATATTGTAAATCATGAAAGATATGATGCTGGTATACACAATCTAAAGAGAACAGTTTAAATATGAAAGTGTTTGGCATTATTTAACAGTAGAACATGTATTATGAAGAAATTGAAAGATTGAAATAAAGATGCCAGCATTTTGAAACAGGACTGACTACTTTTTACTCTCTTTTTTTGAAAAAGGTTTTTTTATTTTTAAACAAAGACAAACAAAACATGAAACATAAAACCCTCATCAATTACATATAGCATGTTGTTAGGTTACAAGCATTTGTGCATCACCACTTCCCCCCCCCCCAAGCTATCATGGTTTCTTTGACTTGTTATTCCTTTAGCGTAACCTCTAGTAGATGTCCATATAATTTTTAATTACTTTTTCATCAGCACCTGTCAAAAATTTATCTAATTAAGTCATTTTATCATAGAAACCTTCCATTTTACGATCCTTATCATATCTAGATTGTATTTGCACATATGAAACCAATTCATTCCTATTCCTTCCTGTTTCAACTCTTGCATAGATTTGAGTTTACCCTCTGCATTCAATATTTTACCATATCTAACTGTTTGTTCCTTTTTATATATTATTGGATATGAAAAAGCTTCAATAGTTGATAGCCAGACTGGAATTTTTAAGTAATATTGCCTTTTGATCTTCTCCAAATTTAGTAACAAAGCCTCTCGTATAAAGTGTCTTCTAAAATAACCCTGTGTTTTAGTTCCCTTATACCATAAAAAAGCACACCATCCCAACAGCAAGTCATGTCCTTCTACAGTCAATTTTCTAGAATTTCTTAATGTTATCCACTCCTTAATCCACATCAAGTTCATTGCCTGATAATATAATTCCCAGTCAGGAAGGCCCAATCCTCCTCTTATTCTAGCAACTTGTAACAATTTTGATTTTATTCTTGCTTTTTTCCCTTGCCAGATGAATTTCAACACTATTTTATTTAGTCTTTCCCCAATCTAATTGGGATTGTCTGGAACAAATATAGTATTCTGGGTAAAATGTTCATTTTGATTGTAGATATTCTCCCTATCATTGATAAATGTAAGTTTTCCCATTTCATCAAAACAGTCACAATCTGCTGCTTGAGTCTGATAGTTGTTCTCTTTAAGTGTATCACATCTAGCAGTTAAATATATCCCCAAATATTTAACCTTATTTGTAACTTGAATCTCCAAAGTTTCCGCCAATTCTTCCTTTTGTCTCAATGATATATTCTTTGTCAGAATCTTCATTTTACTTTTATTTTCAAGCCTGCTACTTTTCCATATTCCTCTATTCTTTCTATCAATTTTGATTTTTCTAATGGGTCCTCAAGGATAAAAACCAAATCATCTGCAAATGCTTGTAGTTTATATTCTTCTTTTTAAAATTTTCATTCCTTTTATTTCTTTCTCTTCTCTAATCTTTCTATTTAAAACTTCTAATGTTAAGACAAAAAGTAAAGGTGATAGTGGGCAGCGTTGTCTCATTCCTCTCTTTATTTCGATAGAATCTGTCAGTTCTCCATTTATCATTATCTTTGCTGTTTGTTTGTGGTATATGGTTTATATGGCTTAGGTAAATTTCTTACCAAAATTCAACTGTTCCAGTTGTAGAAACATAAATCGCCAGTTCACATTGTCAAATGCTTTCTGTTTGTCTAAGAACATCAAAGCCACTTGTTTTTCGGGATGCACCTCATAGTACTCCAAAGTGTCCAAAATTATTTTCATATTATCTTTAATTTGTCTCTTTGGTAAAAACCCATTTTGATCAGGGTGGATAAAACTGTTTAGATATTTTTTAAGTCGTTCTGCTAATATCAAACCAAATAGCTTATAATCTGAGTTTAACAAGGAGATGGGTCTGTAGTTATTGATTTGTGTTAGATCAGCCTCTTCTTTTGGCAGAAGTGTAATATATGCTTCTAATCATGATTTGGCTATCCTGCTCTCAGACATCACCTCATTCATAACTTCTAATAGTGGGAGGGACAACGATTCCAGAAATGTCTGGTAAAATTCTACTGGTAAGCTGTCTGGACTTGAGACCTTTCCGTTATTTTGTTTCTTAAGTGCTTCAGTTAGCTCCATCATAATTATTTTGCCTTCTAATATTGTTTCAGTTTCTTTGAGCATCTGAGGGAGATTGGCTTCCTGTAGATATTGCTTAATTCCTCCCCCTTCTATATTCTCTTGTTCATACAGCTTACCATAGTAGTCTTGTATAATTTTCTTCTTCTCAACATTTCCATAATGGATTTGCCCTTGATCATCTCTTAATTGTAATATTTTCTTTGATTTTCTTTTTTTTTTAATTTATATGCCAACCATCTACTGTTTGCATTTTCAAAGTAGTTCTGTTTAGCACCTCTAATTTTTTGTGTGCCAATTCCTCCTTTTACAATAGCTCCATTTTGTGCTTGTTTATGTCCATTTTTATTTTAATGCCTTTTTTGTGGGGATTTCTGTAACTCTTTTTCAAGAGCCTTATAGTCATTCTCTAAACCTTTAAAAGTTTGTCTTTTCTTTGTGTTTCTCTTTCTTGTATAGTCTATAATCAAACCTCTGGTGAAGGCCTTCATTGTATCCCAAACATTCTGCATTGATGTATCTTCTTTTCTATTTTCTTTGAAGAAGAAAGCCAATTCTTTTTCAATTTTCTGAACGAAGTCCTTCTCTTTTAATATAGTATTATTTAATGTCCATCTAGATTTTATCCTTTGGCCTTTCAATTTAATTGTAATTGGATTCCTGTACATTACAAGTCAATTCCATTGTAGCCCATACCATGTCTATTCTGGAAAATGTTAAATGTCTATTTGAATAAAAAGTGTGTGTTTGTGTATGTATGTATGTATGTATGTATGTATATGTATGTATATGTGTGTGTGTGTATATACACACACACACACACACACACACACACACACACACACACATACATACATACATGTATATATTTGTAGGGTTTCTTTCTCTCCAGACATCTTTTAAGTTTATTTCGTCTATCATCTTGAAAAAGGATTTTGGGAGTGGTTTTCTATTTAGCTTTGTTGTTTTTTGTGTTTTATAGTCCATGATCTGATCTACAATTCCATTAAAATCTCCCATCATACAGATATCAGCATAGTCCAAATCAATTATTTTACTGTGTAGTTTTCTGTAGACTTCATCTTTTTTACCATTGGGGGCATAAATTGCAATTAAAAGTATTTTCTTAGTGTTGTCCATAATTTCCACCATCAGAATACTTCCATCGTCATCTGGATAAATTTGTTTCGCTGGAATTTTATCTTTAATATAAAAGATCACTCCTCTTTTCTTACAGCTTGCCAATGCAGTAAACATTTTTCCATGTTTTGGCTGTACCAATGAGTGTTCATGTTGTTTTTGAACATGCATTTCTTGTAGACAAATTATGTCCAATTTTAATTTTCTAATTTGTGAAATATTCTTCTTTTAATTGCTGAATTAAGTCCATTTATATAGCAATAGCAATAGCAGTTAGACATATATACCGCTTCATAGGGCTTTCAGCCCTCTCTAAGCGGTTTACAGAGTCAGCATATTGCCCCCAACAACAATCTGGGTTCTCATATTGATTGTAATCATTTTTTCTCTTCCATGTTTATATTTTATAAGTAGGATTTATAGCTCTAGTTGATCTCAGTTCTCATGGTTCTCTGATGTCTACACCTCCTACAGTATCTTCTTCTGTTTTGATCCCACCTAAAGCACCTACTACTTTCTCAGTCTCGGCTGTGGGTGCCTCTTGGAGATCTACCAATAATTCTTCTTTTCCAGCCTTCTCAGCCTTCCCTCCCAGGTATTCCATATAAAATGCTTCCTCTTCTTCAGTTGTATCTATTCTATATCTTTGTCCTTGCCATACAAAAATTAAACCTTCCAGTATAAGCCATCTATTATTGATGCCTTTTTTGAGTAAGATCTTAGTCAGGAATTGATATTCTCTTCTCGTCTCTCTCACTCTTCTTGGAATTTGTTTCAGAACTACAATATTCTTGCCTTTATATTCCAATTTTCTATCACTTGTTTTCTGTAGTATTTGTGACTTAATTGTTTTCTTGGTAAATCTTTCATGAACTTCCTTTGGGAGAGCATATCTCACTGCATATCCTGTGTAAACTCGAAACATCTCATCTATACCATCTATCATCTTCTCTTAGGGTACCTCTAACACATCTGTCAGAATTTCTGATATTATTTATACCAAGTTCTCTCCTTTTTCTTCTTCTATGTTTTGAAATCTTAAGAAAAATTCTGTTTCACAAGGGACACCTGTATAAACAACTGTGTTCCTCTCACTATCAAGTCTTAACAAGATAACTTTGAAAAAAAACAGCTTCTCTCCAACATTCATGCAAAAATAAAAACATTGTTTCAAATCCACTAGGTGGCAGTGATACTTGTTTCCCACTCTCAGTCTTTGTCTCTTATACTCTGCCTTTTACTTTAGAAAAAAAGAAAAAAAAGAAAAAGGAAAGCCAAGAAAAGAAAAATGCAATAATTCATTAAGCAAAGGTAAAAAGAGGGAATTTTTTTAGTCAGTTCAAAAGTAATTATATCAATGTTTCCAAAGAGTCCAATAAAGTAAGGAAAAAAGTGCAAAGAATCAGTCCACTTTAAAAAGTAAATTGCAATGAATGTCCAATCAGGCTTTCGGCAGTAAAAAGGGAAAAAAAGGAAACCTTCAATTGACCATGCATTAAATCCACTGCTTGCTCTCTCATCAGTCTTCATTTTTAATAAAATTTCCAAATTTAGGTTGTTCTCTCTCCAATAGAATTTTTTTTAAAAAACTCTCATCAAAATGACATGCTTCTCTCCTGCCCTTGTGTTACGGAGCTATCTGCTGTTTTAGCAGCCTAATGGCTGACTCAAAGTCGTTGGCAAAAGGGGCTTTTTCCCAGATTACCAGAGACTTTGCGGATGTCTCTGGGACCAGTGGGATATATCCCTACCTATCACCATCTCTACGAGATGGTTTAGGTCCAATTGGACCATCCAGGCAACCTGAATTCGACGGCGATCCCAGAGCTCTGGAAAAGTTTGTCATTTCACACGACGTCAAGTTCCTTCCTCTACTTTTTACTCTTTATGTATTTGTTTCCTGCCTTAATTTTTTTAACAAATAACTAAAGGCAGAAAACATATCCAACATATTTTTCTTTTCCTGTTGTCCCCATAACAATAATCCTGTGAGGTGAATTGGACTGAGAGAGAAAGAGTAATTGGCCCAATCTTACCCAAATGGCTTTTGTGATTAAGGTAGGACTAGAACTCACAGTCTCAAGCTTTCTAGTGTAGTTCCTTAACTGCTAGGCCAAACTTTGGAGCAGATTAGGAAGAAGTTCAATCCGGGCATTACGCAATATTCATGTGTCACTTGCAATGGATATATTAACTGTAGTTAAAAGAATTGGGCAACTGGGCAATTGCATTTTTGCTATTGACCAAATGAACCAATAATCCATTATGTTCCATTATACTGTTGAATAATGTTCTGGCTAAATCCCTGGTGAGGCTATTAAGCTATCACATTCTGCATTTTAATGAAAGTAAAGATTAATGTTATACCTAATTTAAAAAGTATAGCTATTTTATTAACAAATACAGAAATGTATATTCAAGAATTTAAAAATGTACCAATTAAAGGTACTTCATAAACTTGTTTCAGATTTATTAATAATCCATAGTACTATTATAATAAGTAATATAATTGAACAGAATACTAGAGCCATGGTGTGTGAAAAGTACGCTAAATAAATAATAGATAGATAGATAGATAGATAGATAGATAGATAGATAGATAGACAGACAGACAGACAGACAGACAGACAGACAGACAGTATTCAATGGTACACTTTTAATTTCACCAGATAGAAGCACATGGGATTCAGAGGTTTGTGCAAGTTTTTATCTGATTCCCAATGTTAAGATGATTAATAACATCTACTTAAAATTTCTCCATCTATGTAACCTCATTTTGTTTAAGATTTGCAATGATCAAGGAGAAAAATAATCTTAGGTTGCTGGAATGAAGAATATAAAAGCAAGAGCATGGCTTCATTGAACTAAGGCTCTTTCCATGACCTTTTATAGATGTAAGTCACTTGTACAGGATAAAAACAGCCTTTAGATTTGTGAGGTATATTTCTAGTTAGATGGCTTCTAGGAGAAAAAAACCCTGCAGCTTCCTTCTATTTCCAGCTTTTATGGACTTTTTACATAAACAAAAGGAATTAAAACAATGGAAAAACAAGGACACTTTGCAATAACAAAATACTCAGCATAAAATACAATGATTCTGTAACAGAAGTCTCATGTATAAGTATCCAAAGTATCTGAGAAGTGTTACTTATAAAAAAAAACAATATAACACTAATAGCTTTCTGGATAATTTAGGGTAAAAGGAAACTGATTATAAAATCTGTGGGAAATGCCTGTCCCACATTTTTTGTATTCAAGTTATTTGTTCTTAAATTCTATACTTTTAACCTGCTTTAGAAGCTTCTGTCTACCATCAATCCAATGAAGAAACATCTAGAATTCACAGCCTTTTCTTTCTAAATATCTGTATTAGAAAACTGACTCTCAAAAAAGATAGTCACAGAAGATCTTATAATGTGTGTAACAGGAAAATTGTCTTTGATCTGCATAAATGTATTTCTTTTTTCCTTCCACATACATATGCAAAGAAGCCTGAGATTATTCCTCTTTATTATATGGTTGTAAAAGTTCTCCCTCTCCCTCCCCCCTCTCTCTTGTTTGTGTGTATGTGTGTACATTTACAAAGTATTGGCTTAATTCTATCTGGCTCTCCCTCTCCCCTTGTGTGTGTATGTCTATGTGTGTATACACACACACATATATATACAACACACACACACACACACATACACACACACACACACACGGACACACACGGACACACAAGGGGAGCGTGAGATAGAGAGAATTAAGATAATAATTTCGTATACAAGACCAGTCTATCAAAGGACATGCTCATTAAAAATTGTTTGAGCTAAACACCAACAAATCTCATGCATGTATCAGGACAACTATTTGATGAAAATCAGTATCATAATTTACTTTGTAGCCAATTGATTTTAATTATGTTTTATTATATATATTAGTTATCTTTCCTTATCTCCTTTTCTATTATCCTACTAGACATATATGGCATGTGACTGTAGGGACATAGTGCTAACTTCTCATATTTCTGATTCTAAGGATAGGTAAGAGACATGTGACCCCCCCCCCCCTGCGCTGGTGTACAGTGAGTTAATTTATCAGAAACCATGCTATTGGAAACTATACTATTGACCATAGAGGCACAAGTACTAACTTTTCTTCCTTGTGTATTTGACTCTAGGTATCTTCAGATTTTGCCTAGCTAAAGATAGAGGCATTTAAGAGAATTATGAGCCCTGATGCTGTTTTTCCAAGTGTCAGAGCAGTGATCAGCTACATAGACAATTAGTTCTTTGGATTCAGAGACAATAAATAGTAAATAAAAAGATTTTAAGGTTTCTTATTAGATCAAACAAAAAGATTTAAAAACATAACATAAAAAGCATTGATATCCAATTTCCTTACAAGCTGCCAGGAGCTCCTTAAGAGATTTGTACCTAGTGTTAGGTTCTATACAGAAACTCCCAAAAGAATAACAACAGTGTCAAGGTTTTCATCAAAACCTAATACCATGACTTCATGGCAATTGTACGATCATGCGACTGCAAGATCTGACATGTCTAAGTGACACATGATTCTGGGATGGAAATTGAAAAACAGAGATTTTCACAAGTTTGTGTGAAGATTCCTTCCTCTTCCCATTTATTTAACAAGAGTGAAAAACCAGCAGGTTAGCTCTAAATGTGCTCTAACCTTTCTTAATGCAAAGCAGAAATCAAAATATGTCACTAAACTCTTCAAAATAACTGTGGTGTTGCACACTACCACTACACATGCTGCTGTACAATGTGTTTATTTATTGGCAACCATACACAATCTGCTGAGGGGTCCTTGATGCTCTCAGGCTTTGCTTGTTTTCTTGCAGACATTTCATTTCCAAGCTAGATACCATAAGAACATAAATGGTAATATGGAATGGGGTTTGCTCTCATTTGATATACTAGTGGCTTGCCCTGTCAATGTTAATGGGAGTGATCTTGGTGGGTCCTTGATTAGGTTGCTGTGTACTGTTAGCTTGTTTGCCTGAGTTGGTAATTCCTTGATTGAGGTACTGCTTGTTTCTTGATTGTTGGTCTAATGTTAACCTTGCTGTTAATCTCTGTTTATGGATTCTACTCCTTCAATTCCCCACTAGAGTGTCTCCAAAGAATCAAAGATGTGATCATAGATGAAGAATGAAATCATGTCACAGCACTTTTCACAGAATTAGCCAAAAAAAACCATGATTGCAATACTATACAGACACCCAATTTAACCTACTGAGCCAGTAGATATTCAATTCATCCCCTTTTCCTGCTTTCCAGCATGGCATCTTTTTTTAAAAAAAAAAATTGCCTTTTTTAGTCAAAAAGCGGTTCAAATCTCACCGGCTCAGGGTTGACTCAGCCTTCCATCCTTCCGAGGTGGGTAAAATGAGGACCCAGATTGTTGGGGGCAATATGCTGACTCTCTGTAAACCGCTTAGAGAGGCCTGAAAGGCCTATGAAGCGGTATATAAGTCTACTGCTATTGCTATTTTATTTCAAATTGTCTGCTTTTGATAACTTCTCCTTTCTAGCAATATACAACAGAATCACCATGTTCTATCATAGCTGCATCATAAATTATTATTAGTACAATTATAATATGGCCTCCTATCTTTGGTCTTGTGTTTTATCACACTTTCAAGGATAATTCCCTATGCAGTTAAAATGATGATACAATCAGAAGAAGGAAGTATCAGAAGGCTTGGGAAAATTTATTGCCTAAAAAAAAGAGAAAACCATTCTTCTACAGCTCCAGGTCAAAGTGTGTAAGGCTAATTACTTAAAGAAAGCTGACTATTAACAGAGAAAAGGCTATCAAAATTTAGGAAGAGGAAGATTGGAAACATTAATTTTAATATAGAAAACAATAGTTTATATTATAGTTTATATTTGATTGTGCTCAGTTTAATAAAAATTATTATAAAATCTCAAGACGAATTTCCTTATTTTAGTACAAGGGTTACATATAAGGTTTTCTTTTTCTTTTTCTTTTTAGTTAAAGCATGCCAAATTCTCAAAAGGAATACTTGGACAATTCCTTTAGTTTCTTGGCAAGGTTTTTCAGAAGTGGTTGGTATTCCTTCCTTCCTAGAACTCAGAGTGAGTGAGTGGCCCAACATGACCCAGCTGGCTTTGGAATGGGACAACTCATTACAGTCAACTCATTGCCTCTGCCTCACCCCAGCTGGCTCATGGGCAACTCACCATGGGAGAATGCTGGAGGCACCTCTTTCTCCTCCTCCTCTTCCTCCCATATCCCTTAAACTCTGCGGGAAGAAACTCCTGGGCAATGAAAAATGTGTGACTCTCTCCAAGTGATCATTTTTCTGATTGGAGGGAAGAAATCCCTCTTCCCCTCCCCATTTCATCCTCTCCATTTTTTTTCTCCAGTCCAAACTACAGTGGAGGAGTAGGTTCCCTTTGTCTCTGGCATTCTCCTGCAGTGAGTTGTCCCACAAGAAGTTGCCCATGACAAGTTACCCTGAGTTGATCAGGGTGAAGCAGCTGGGATGAGATGACTAGAATAAGACGGCTGGGGCAAGGCAGTGGCAGGAACTAGTATCAGTGAGCCAGCAGTGGGTTGTCTAGATCCACTGTTCCTAAGGCAAGATTAGAGCTCACAGTCTAACCACTACACAAAACTAGCTTTACATATAGGTAGATGTAGTTTAAAATAAAGATTTTCCCAAATATGTTATGTTTAAATAAAATAGCATAGCTAAATACAGAAATGTATTTTAAGTAGGCAAAATTTACAAATTAAACTTACTACATAAACTTGTTTCAATTTGATTGATTTGTGTGACATATTTTCAAATCCATAATACTATTATGAGAAGTATATAAACTGGAACAGCATACCAGGCACATGAGAATAGCACAGAGGATGTTTCAAAAGTGTTATGCAAAATAGGGTATGCAAAGGTGTACCCTAAAGATAAGTCAATATTTTTCATTTAATTAAACTATTCAGCTCCTGCCACAATCTAGTTGAATTAGATTACCGAAAGCCTATGCTTTCATCTTCACAAATTCCCCGAAGTGCCTGATTCAATCTGCACTTTGCCTCATCCTCTAACAAACTAAAGGATTGAAAAGAATGCTTGAGGGCTAAAAGAACCCACACTGAACAGATAAGTTTTGAACTCATTTTAAAGATACATTCCTGTTCTTTGTGATTCGCTTTACTGATATGGAAAATGGTTTCTGTAAGAAATGCAAACAGTTTTGCTTCCATTTGTTTTGATGAATTTGTTTAAGAAAATACTATTTTATATACAACTCTTGTTCTTCAAAGAAACTAACATATCTAAGAATTATCAAACAAAACATGAAGAGGAAAGGATTTTAATCATACATACAAAATTCAAAATCAGTTACTAAGCAGAAAGTGAAAGATTACTTGCTTATGAATCACAGCATAAAATTTCATATGCTTCCCTCACATTTTACCCTCTGAGACAATGTTTGTGGCCAACAAAAGGTTCAATAATTGAATATTCTAACTTCAAGAACTGGGCAATAAAGAGCAAGATAGGGTTACAGAATACATTCATTTGAATTGACAGGATTTGCAGTCTCAACTGACTGTACAGAAATTAAACTACTTTAGTGATAATGGATGGGTTTCTGTCAAGAAAATGAGGTGTTAATTACTTATCAAGCTTTCTTTAATTCACATTTCTGATATGGGTACAAGGGTATTTAATTCTTATGTTTGAGATTTGAAATTTCAGATTTATCCACAAGAGGTCAAAGGATATATGCTATTTGATCGTGATTGTGAAACCTGGAATCCCCTGGGAATCTAAGAAAGCTCCAAACAAATTAACAACCTCTGCTACCTAGCAACCAGTAACATTGTCTGCTATCTAGCATAAAAAGTGTGTGTGTGGGGGATAACATTAAAAGAAAATGTGAAAGATTCTAAAGCATTATAAGAATGACAGGAACAAGAGATCTGGGCAGCAAACATTTGGAATGATCAAAAAGGAACCACAAGAACATAATGGGTTTATGTGTTTTGGGACTATCCTCTTTTGGCAGCCCAGATAGCTATACAAGAGGGGCTAAAAAACAATATTTTCTTTTCCAAGCAGAATAAACATTCAAATTGCTTAAAAACAGATTTCAAAACAGCATTATTCATCACAAAAATGCTGATAGATATCCCTTCCAATTAGAGTAAGGAGTAAATGCTGTTAGCATTAAAACCCCAAAATGTTGCGACCTCTATAGCTGAAATTTATTTATTTATTTATTTATTTATTTATTTATTTATTTATTTATTTATTTATTTATTTATTTATTTATTTGCTTATTTATTTATTTGCTTATTTATTTATTTGCTTATTTATTTATTTGCTTATTTATTTATTTATTTGCTTATTTATTTATTTGCTTATTATTTATTTATTTATTTATTTATTTATTTATTTATTTATTTATTTATTTAGAATCACAACATTTTGTATTTTAAATAAAATATGACCAGAGAAAAGATTTGATTGTGGGTGGATGGATGGATATGTTAAAAGAGTATTACCTGGAAGACAGAAAATGTTGCTGATTCTCAAAGGAACTGGATCCCAATATCTAGATTAAAGGAGATGTGTACAATAAGCATATTTTATAAAATGATCCTTATAAATCATTATAACTGTTGGGAAATAATATATAAAATAAACTGAAGAATTGGTAGAAAGGGGGCTCCTTTATATTTCAGTGGGGATCCTTTGCTTTCCCAATTCTTCCCTCAAACCTCTCATGATTTTTTGGTAGTTTGCTGCATAGGGAATCAAAATCCTCTTTGAATTTGAGATTTAGGATAGAAAGTCACCATTATTTGCTTTAGGACTGTGATCCATTTCTTGTACACTTCAGCAAAATAGCTTTGTTTCATCACATATATTTCTGAAACATTTTCCCTGTATCTCTTTTAAGTTTGGTAATGACAATGGTGAGGAAATCACCGTGGAATGAAAATGCCACCTGACATTCTTTCTTTTGACATTCCTTGTTATATATAGCTTCCAGAGAGTTTCTTTTTTAAAAAAAAATCAGAAAGATAAAAGAGTATATTATTCCTCTGATCACTTGCTTTACTGGGCAGGCATGACAACAGGTCAGGCTTGTTTTAGAATAACCCTTTGACTACTTTCTTTCTTGAGTGCCAGGCTTGACATGCTTTCTTTAAGGTTGGCAAGCATGAGTCCTTATAAAAATGAGACAGAAAGAATCCTAGTGAAAGTCTTGATGTGATGCAAACTTGCAGAGCTCTTTGTTGCTAATAATACTCTATATTTGCCAGGTTACTGCAGAAAGGTGTGAGAATTGCTCAAAGGCTAGCTGGCTTAGGTTTCTTATTGCTGAAGTCTCTGAGTTTTGCAGCTGCAGAAGGTAACATAATCATAGACAGACATGCTAGTTTGCAGACAGGTGTGTATTAGATGAGAATATAGATGATGAGAAAAGGCTTTGAGGATGGCTGTTAGCCCTACTTCCATTGTCACATAACCTCTTACAGCTAAGCAATTCCTTGAGCTAGAAGAATTAAGCTTTATCAGTAGATAATATGTAGAAAGTGTATGATTATGCCAAACGGTCACTGATGTGAATATTCCACCACACTGCTTCTCTTTCAGCAACTTATCACTTTTCATGCTGCAAAATTAATATGAGTTTTTGCAAGGTAACTATGTTTCAGTCTCCACTGCTTCCCCAGTAGTTTTTTTCCCTCTTGGCACATCAGATGAGCTATGATAACAGCCCAACAACTCTTGCCCATGAAATGGAGATTGCATATCATGTTCATCAAACTGATATCACTGCTGAATACCATAAATTTGAACAAATTGTCCTGCCCTAGACGCCAACTCTTCCCTATGCAATTTATGGCATGCATCATCTCATATTCTGTATAGCTTCTGAATATATCATCCATTTTTTTCTGGGTTGAAATGTATCTCAAATGATATTTGGACATTTTCTCACCTAATCTGTGATGGAAAAGTTGTGTGGATTCGTGTTCCATTGTTTCTTCATCCTTGTTACCTCTTTCATGGAAAATATACAGAGTTAATTTTGGAAAATGTGAAGTAGGTTTGTCCATTTAGTGGCTCTTATTGTAGCCTATGGTCATTATTTTAAAAGTGAATCAAATATCAAATTGAAGTTATATATCATTAATGGGTGTGATTAAGTGTTAGTATTATCATTTATGTCCAACTTTTACTTATGCCTAATAAGAATAGTGGAGAATAAATATCTCTAAATTCCTCAAGTAATGCACTATTTCCACTTAAACATTTAGATATGATGTTCAGTGAAAGTGACATTTTTATCCCTAATTAACTTCTTCTATACAGAAGGAACTCTTAAAGAATGGCTTCAAGTTCATGAGCTTCGTTAGCTAACTACATCCTTTTTAAAGAATGTCTTGTGATATAACTATTTTTTTGTCTTTAAAATAGTAACTCATTTTTTCATCTGAAAATAGCAAATCAGTTATTGTTGATTGGGTTTCTTACTTGCAAGATAACACAAGAAATATAATTTCATATGCAATAAATTCATTTATCAGTTAATATATTAAATAATGTACTGTACCGTGTTGTTTTACCTATTCAGCACAGTGTAAAATCCATAATAATTCATTGCATTAAAATGAATCATATTTATTTTACAAAATGATTGGGAATTAAATTTCTGACTATAACTGACATGTTACAACTCTAAGCCATTTAGAAGTATTCATTAATCACGTCAATATCTATGGAAAGAAGTCTTGCTTCTGAAAGTATTTGCAATGTGTGACAAATTAATATTTAGTTGATCGGTTAAAATGGAAACTGCATTTATAACTCTTTCTGATTAACTAAAATTTGATAGGCAATTTCAAAAACCATTTGTAGCCATATATTTCTTAGGATGTCATCTTTCTTAAATGTCATCTTTTGATGACATTTATTATGTTATTTTATAGATCATTTCCATCAAAATAATCTCCTTAGACATGAAACATCACAATTTATGCTGTCAATTGCAATAGTTCTAGTGGACCATTGCTTTCTAGGATTCATACATAATATAGAGTAAAGGTAAATTTTGACTGTTTGTGAATGACACAGACATTTTAATAATGCTTGAATTCAAAATATTGCTTTCACCAAACAAATAAGCATAGTACCTTAGAAATATGTCAGTATTCATGCTTTTCTAGACCTAAATTAAGAAGAGATGTGGGTATAGTGTGTATGTAAGCCCTCTATTAGGAATGTGATGTGCTGATTACCTTCTAGGGCATTTTGAGTAAAAATCTGTACAAACATTTATCTAAACACAGAGAATTTTTATAGAAAGAAATTTTACAATTGTAATATATTTGTGTATATGATCTATTATGCCTTGGAAAAATTACTTTTTAAAGACAGAGAAGAGTATGCCTCATGCATTCACACTTGAAAAGTGTGAACATATTAACAACTGCATGAACATACACTCTTTGGACATTCATGGATACAGTTTGAAAATATTGGTGATTTAGCTTATTCTTTTCTTTAAATGGAAGAAATCCAAATGGACATTTTCACCAATGCAGCCCCTTTTCCTCTAAAAAATGCATAAGCGCACCAATGTGCCTTCCATCCCGGTCCTTCTGTCCCCATTTATTTGCACTCATTTCCCTTGTTCATGTCCATGTTTATACCCATGCCTGTTATCTTGTACATGTTTGACAAACTAAATAAAATAAAAATAAAATTAATGATTAATTTTCTCTAAATTAAGCAGAGGAAACTATAAAGGGTACAATAAGTAAATCTAAAATTACATATTACAAGACCATTTTTATTTTTAATTTTATCTGATCTGCTTTTACATATGTCAATAAGGATATTTTAACTTCAAGATAAAAAAGTGCAGGTAATTCCAAACAAAGGGCTGGGGAGGCAAATAAATTTCCTACCCATCTTCCTGCAAAATTCAATAAAGGATTAATGATGTTATGAACAGTAATAGTTTTATTACTAATAAACAACCAGACATACAAACAATTAAAACCAAATCAAGATATAATATTGTGTTGAAAGAGGCAAAACCCTTTCCTTTCACTCATACATAGACATGCCCAGTCTGAATTATTGTCTTATCCCTGCAAATTGAGCAGTTTAAGGGTACAGTAAAAATGTTGAATACTCAATCGCTGGGTCTGCAAAAGTCATATGGAGTTCCTTTCCTCATTCTCCTCTACCCTATTCATTCCTAGCCTATCTAACACAGTCCATTTTTTCTGTTCTACACTGCTACTCACACTCTTCTTGACATTTTCCTTACTGGGTAACCTGCCAGATGCTCTCCCATCTCTCTAACAGTTGAACATTATTTTTTCTTTCCATGGTCATAGCAACCTGCACTGAATTTCTCCAATGGTTCATTGTTGCCAGCTATTCCTTTTACCCACAGGTTTTCCTTCCTGACCCTATTTTAATAGAGAGTGAAATCCTATGAAATCTTCTCCTTTTAGGTTTTTAAGTTGCTCAACTATTATCTTTCCTTCAAGATTACATCAGCAGGTAAACTATTTTCCAATTTTATTGCTTATCTATTTAGGCTGTTTTCCTTAGATTGACCTTCTTTTTATTAATTAGCCAGGATGTATTTGCACCCCATAGTTCTATACCTCCATGTATTTCTGGTGTAACCATAGGTTGCAATACTTTTTAAATGGTAAACTTTTGTGAAAATTTCATTCCATAGACAAATAGCCAATATATTTTGAGTTTGTTCATTTCCTCATTGATCCCTCTGGGTCTAACAACAATTTATTGCTTATTCTGATCTCTATATATTTGTTCTTGAAGAATCTTATTTTTGATTCTTTAACAGCAGTACTGACTTTTGACTTCTTGTTTCCTGCACAGTCTCTTTATGTTAAGATATTATTCTATCGCATCCTTCTGGCAAATTTCTACTAGTTTGCATAAAAGTTTAATTACTCTCAAATTCTCTTGCAACCACTGAGCTGCAATTAAGGCAAAAGAGAATTTCCTGCGTCTCATCTCCTCTTCCATGGGAATAGGTCAGCATTTATGGTATGGCATAAACAGCAGTTGCTGAAGTTATGTAACAGCTAGAATAACTGATTACTGGTGCCAAGCACCAAAGGTTAAGAGCCCTTTGAGAGGATCATTTTTCCCTGTGGGATTATCCATGATTAAAGATCTTTGGTTAAATTGTGAGTGGGTGATCAAAACTAGCACATATTAAACAATTAGTTATTTTTCTACCTAGCATCCCAATGAATCCTGAGACAGATAGAGAGATATACTTTACCTGAGTTCTGTCTGTAATTACTGGAGCTGGCTCAGAATGCACCAATGGCTTTAGGGTAAAGTAAATTGATTTCATTCCAGGTGGACCTCATAAAGAATACTACTTAGCCCTGAGCTGTTTGCATCATAAGTTGTTCTAAGCAAAAGATAAATTCCAGATGTATGTATTTTGTTGTAAAGTCAAATATGTAGACAGATCTAAACAGCAAAATCTGAAGGCCACTAGTAAAAAGCAAGTCCTGCCTTAGACATAAAAGCCAGCTGGGTGACTTGGAGCCAATCACTCTCAACCCAATCAAACTCATAGGTTTTCTGTTGTGTGGAAAATAGGAGAAGCAAGGTGCATTGGATATGTTCACCATCTCAAGTTATTTGGCAAAATAATAAAGATGGGTAAGTAAGTAAGGAAGGAAGTAAGGAAGTAAGGAAGTAAGCAAGCAAGCAAACAAACAAACAAACAAATTTACTTGTATTTCTCTGCAGTCATCTAGTGGTCATCAACATTATCCAAGCCCAAATATGGTAACTCTGTGGTTTCCAAATTAAATTTGCTAAATTGGAAAGTGTAATTTAAACAGTTTACACAGGAAACAATGGTCAAAACTATTTATAGGAGATAGGTCTTTTCCAGATATCTTGAAATTCAGATATTTCCAGCCCTTGTTTCTGTACCCACTATCCAGGCATAATGGAGATTCCTTATTATCTGCTGCTGATTAACGTGTTTTAATGGCTTTCTCAAAATTTCACAAAACTATAGTGGAATAAATATAATCTAGTGGGGTGATACATGTCACTGCATATTAATTGTTAATTAAATAATTTTAGTGGCTTTGTCTCTTTCTTTTTCTGGTTTCCTAATAACAAGTTCATTTATTTTTTTTAAAAACCTATCTTTCCTGGAGTGTTTTAGTGGTTTGCAATATAACATGCAGCACAATGATTTATGAATTTATTAACATGCAGATCACACTTATAACACACTGTTATACAAAAGAGTTTATACTAATAACACAATCAATGTTTTATCATTTTTATTAGTAGGTAGTTTTGATCAAATGATCAAATTTAAGATTTGAGAACTTGTCACAAAATGACTTCCATGATTTCACTTATAAGAAATCAAAAGGATCAGTCACATTGGAGTCACAATGACTGGCAGTATCCCACCCAAACCCATTTCTTTACACAACACGGGTTTACTTTTGCTTTATTTCTGAGTATATAGATGTGTTGATGTTCTTCCAAACAATTTGAAACCTTTTTTTTCTAAGTCAAACAATATCAGTCCTGATATTTTTCTTTATAGCATGCTATTTACTTTTGGTTTTCAATTAAGAAGATTGTTTAAATTAAAAAGTCAGGGGGAAATTTAGCAAGAACTAAGAGATGCCCTTGGACACACTGATGTTGCTGGATGGTTGATTCTGTCTCTGTTCTAAAGAAATTACAAGAAATGTATCTGGCAATAGGAATCATGGACTTAATCTTCATAGTTATAACTGTTCGCTCCCAATACTCTTCAGATTGATTATTTCCTCAACTGGAAAATATATTTATCAGTTTGTACACAGAGGGATAAAGATTATCTTTTTCTAAAGTTGCTGATTACAACAGTAAACAAGCTGTTTTATTATACGACTTCTCAAATTTGCAATGATGAGTTTTTTAAGGGGAAAATAATATGTTGGGCAAAAATACAGAAATAATATATTTTATGTGACTTATCTTCCTCATCCTTGAGATGGCTCATGAATATTTTTTGAAGGAAGATATAGATATAATTAAAAACACAGTGCAATTTATCACAGGAATCTATAAAGTGTTTTGTCTGGAGTTCTTGTTACCGAATTAGCAACCCAGTTCCAGCTTGCATCAGTGGTCTTTAATTATAACGAGCTTTATTGACTGTAAAACTGGAGATTTCAAACTCTATAATTCTGAGTCTTGCTGTGTCATAAGAAAAAAAAAGTTGTTCCCAAACCACTCAACTGTAACTAATGTAGTGCTTCTAATAACACTAACTTAGAATTAAACTGCATTTGAATGCAGCAGAACTTAACATTTGGGGGACGCCGACCATGATGCAACATGAAACAGCCAGGCAATTTCAAAAGTTATGTTGACTTCACTATTGCACAGAGGAAATTTTATGAAATTTTAAAAATGAAAGAGCCACTCATAATACAGTGGGCCTCTTCTAGATTCAGAATTCCTCCAATCTTCAGTATGAAATATCTATTGTTACAGTTAGCTCTATCTTGTTGAAAATGATACAGCATTATTTGGAACATATTAGCAAAACCAGAAATGAGTACGGTACAGTAATAATATTCTTTCTTTCTTTCTTTCTTTCTTTCTTTCTTTCTTTCTTTCTTTCTTTCTTTCTTTCTTTCTTTCTCCCTTTTCTATTTTCCCCACAATAACAACCTATGAAATGGGCTGGGCTGAGAAAGAGTGACTGGCCCAATGTCATGTAGATAGATTTCAAGACTAGAAGTCGCAATCTTCTAATTTCTAGCCTGATGCCTAAGCATTAGGTGAAATTGGCTCTCCATTATATTTCTCTTCTATTAATAATTATTAATTATATATTAATATTTTCTAGTACTGAAGTCAAAAGTTGTGTGATGGTTCAGATGATGGATTAAGAATAGCTAAACCCAGGTTCTATTTTTTTCCCTTTGGCATGGAAGCCAGTAATTTGGCCAATTATACTCTCTGAGTCTTAAACTGGAAAATCTTTTAATATTTATTACTCACATTCGACCCAGCATGACAGATTATAAACCATAATGTTCAATGAAGAGTCCTTCATCCTGCAGTGAATTGATTCAGAATGAAGATGAAGTTGTACTGATGATAAATGTGGTATTAGTTTACTGAAAATGCACTTAAAATGAAGTATTACTACTACATTTTGCTCTGAGAGATACACGATTACTTTAAAATCATGATAATAACTGATTATTAATGATAAGAATCATATTGGAGTTGGAAGAGACATTAGAGAAAATTCCTCCAACTACCTTACTTCCACCAGTACCAGACCTATCACAGCATATGTGATGGATCATCATCTAGTCTCTATTTCAGGGGTGTCAAAGTCACATTGTCACGACATATCAGGACTTTTCCCCCTTCACTAAACTGAGCATGGGTGAGGCCAGCATGTGTTGTATTTGGCCCGCAGGCTGGGAGTTTGACAGCTCTGCTTTATTTGAAGACTTTCAGTGAAGAACTTAGTACTTCATGCACAGCTTGTTCCAGGTAGATAAGTTTTCACTGAATATAAAATATATTTGCATTCAACATATAATAGCTGTTGTACAGCTTTTCTGCATTTTTCTAATGACATGTGTATTCTTTTATTCTCGCTGATTAAAGTAAGGTGAAAGAAAAGACAATAGAAGAATTAGTAATACAAGAGGAATGTAATCTGAGGGATACATATTACAATTGTCAACTGACTTCTTTTATATCTGATAAATAGCTAAAGATAATATACATTATGATTTCATGGCCAGTACCAATACATATGTATGGATTTGTAAATTTATTTTCTTAGGAAACAGAAATATCAAAGCACAAAGAAAATATACAAGTTGAGGAAAAAGTGTGGAAACTAATGTTTGTTGTGATAACCAGCAGAAATTCAATTGAATAAAAAAGAGGGAACATAGTGGTAGGAAGCTGAGATTTTTCTACAAATTCAGTTCCTTATTGTTATAGGCCAGCAGCCTAGATAAAATAAGACTTGCTAAATAAAAGCTGCAGAATCCAACCTAGAAAATAGAACAAACATAATAAAACATATAAAATGAAAAATGTACACTAATGCTTATGCTCTTTGCTATCAAAATGTGTGATTTTATAAGCTTAGGAAACAAACTTTGCAACAGTGAGAATTACCTTGGGATCCTTTACCTGCCAAGTAAAAATTGAACGTAAAAATTGCCAATTTATCTTGGAAAGGGTTTAAAAGAGGAAGTAGATCTTTAGATGTATCTAGCTGGATATTACAATACAACAGATTGTTAGTTTGTGTTTCAATATTACTGACTTTTCACATTTTAGAAAATTTTCTATCAAACTCTGCTTATTGTATAACTGCTGAATTGTAATAATGTAAATATCCAGAGATTTTCTATGAAGATTTCTTCAAAATGTCTCCAGTCCCTTGGCTGTTGAAATACTAGATGACATTCCTCTTTACATCATACTCTTTTGGGGGGGGAGGGGCGGTAGCTATATTAGGTCAATATGAAGGGACATGCTAAATAGATGAGAAATAAATAGATGAGAGAGAAACAGAGAGAGACAGAGAGACAAAGAAAGACAGAGAGTTGGAGAGACAGAGAGACAGAGATGAGCAGAATAGGTGAGCCAGATATTTTTTAAGAGAGTAATTTAAATGTGATTAATCATAGCCTCAGTTTTCTTAGTAGCCTTTTTGCTCAACCCTGCATTAAAGAACTGTAAAAGTCTCTAACTGAATTGATCAAAGATTCAAGGATGCGGCCAATAAAGATCAAGTGGTATGAGAAAGATGAAGGTGACTTCCGGGGGAGGGGCTCGCCATCATCGGCAGCTTAACTGAGCTTCCCCCAGAGTTCTGGTTCGTATATCTATTTAACATCTATAGATATCTCTTTTTTCAGGCAAGAAAAAAGCAGGGAGGGACTCAGACGGTTAGATCCTTCTTTGTAGTTTGCAGGGTTTTTTTTGGCTGTAAACGGAGAAGGAGGATCACCTTAAGCTGAGTCATTTACTCCGGCCGGATCTTCTCAGCTGTTTTTTTTTCCAGCTCAAGGCGAGGAACCCCCCCCCCCCCTCAGGACATTCTTTTGAAACTAAGCCATTGAAAATAAATATGAGCAGAGACCAAACCTGTGAACTTTTCTTTATTTTTTTTTCTATCAAAATACCAGCTTCAATGTTATAAAAAAACTCCTTTGTTCAATTGTTTTTAAAATGGCAATTTTTTAGCTTCCACATTTGCTATAACGATATATCTCCAACTTCCTGGCACAGAATCAAAGGAATAACTTCTCACAATTTAATTAGCCCCCTTGAAGATTTTTTCTTATCAACCTCTAAAAATCTACTGAAATTATTTTATTTGAAACTAACGCGAGCAGAGACTTTGTTTGCTTCCTTTCTATAATGGCACCGAAATCAAGATCGGGGAGACGTCCTCTTAGCAATACATCTCAGGCATTTGTTACAAGGTCGCAGCCCTTGCCTTCTACGCCCCCTACTGGAGATTTGTTAACGAAAGAATTTCTTTTTGAGATTCTTAAAGAATTTAGAGAGGAGATGAAGCAACTTATTACAGACTTATGTGATAAGCTTGATACGAAGATTGCTCAAACAAAGGAGGATATGGTCGGACTTGTAACTGTATTGACAGATTATGTTGCTGGAATGGAAGATAAGTTGGAGCTCTTGGAGGAAGCCAACACTAACCTGACATCTAAAATTGAAGTGCTGCAACAGAAAGTTGAAAACGCAGAAAAACAACTTGTTATGACAAATTACAAAAAGATGGAGCTTGCATTAAGAGTTAGGGGATTGCGTGAAAACGAACAGGAGAACTTGAAACAGATTTTTTCAGAGGCTTTCAGTCGTTTTGTGGGAAGTCCGGGACTCAACTTTGATTGGCAGATCCAAAAAATCTACCGTCATAATTCGTGGGTGGCGAAACAGAGACAGCTTCCGAGAGATGTAGTTATATATTTTGCTACAAGAGAATCCAGAAATGCGATATTACAAGAGTTTTATAATACCAGGCTGCGAATTGACGGACAGGACTTGATTGTTTTCAAGGAAATACCACCCCAAATGTTAAGAGCCAGGAGAGACTATGCTTTTTTAGTTAAAGAACTCAGAAATCGTCAAATACGGTATAGATGGGATGCGCCATTTGGTATTATAATTACATTCGGTGAGCAAAAATATCGTCTCAACTCTGTATGAGAAGCCCGAGATTTTTATTATAAGACCCTAAAGGTGGGACATTCTGAACCACCTGGACCCGGAGAAAGACAAAGAGAAGGACAAGAGAAACAACAAAACACACAATCACAAGACAGGAAGTATCGCTTTCCCCTCCCGGAAGAGCAGAAGAGCCAAGGTGGCGCAGTGGTTAAATGCAGCACTGCAGGCTACTGCTAGATCAGCAGGTCAGCGGTTCAAATCTCACCGGCTCAGGGTTGACTCAGCCTTCCATCCTTCCGAGGTGGGTAAAATGAGGACCCAGATTGTTGGGGGCAATATGCTGACTCTCTGTAAACCGCTTAGAGAGGCCTGAAAGGCCTATGAAGCGGTATATAAGTCTACTGCTATTGCTATTGCTAAGACCAGAGAACAAGGACCTAGCCGTGCTCCTAGACGAATGGAAAATAAAGTGGATCGCAGCAACATCTATGATTATCAACCATTGATTAAGGAGATATCTACGAAACCATTATAAAAGAGAAAGTAAACATCTTGCTATATCAAACAGCTCAAAAGCGACATAACTTCTTTGTAAGAAAATTATATTAAATTAACTGATCCAAAATATTTGCTTAACTTTGAACTTGGTCAATATTTTGTGACTTTTGTTTTGCATAAAATGGTATAGTTGTATACCGATGAAGAGACATTAAGGCTGAAAGAACTGATGCTGATCTCTTTGGAAGATATATTGTATGGGATCTAAAAAGACTTGATGGATAATTTTGAATTTTTATATAAATTACTGATGATTTATTTTCCAGGGTGAGGAGGGCGGAGATCGTGGTGATTTTCCTGGATTGTGGCCCAGTTCGGATGGAGTTGGGAGGTGTGGTGTAGACGGCAGGGTAGTAGAGGTCGAATGAGAGCTTATTTTGAGATGGAAACTTTATTGATGTTTGTAAAAATTGTTATCTGAATATACTGTTTGGAAGGATACATCCAGGAAGTTTGCAGGAGATTTAGGCGGAGCATATATGAGAGGAGTACGGATGAATATAAAACATATGTATGTGTATGTATATATGTGTGTGTGTGTGTGTGTGTGTGTGTGTGTGTGTGTGTGTGTATATATATATATATATATATATATATATATATATATATATACATACATACATACATACATACATACATACATACATACATATGTGTGTGTGTATGTGTATATATATGGATATGGATACGGATAGAGGCAGGGACGAGAAGAGCTGGAAGAAGAAATCGAGATAAGAATTCGAGATGTGTTTAAATTGTGTCATAGAGGAAGGAGGCATAAAAGGGATAAATTAAGGGTTTAACAGACAGATATTTAGATAAAGAGATAAGGCCTCTAGCTAGAGAAGAATTCTACTTGGTTAACTTACTTGGTTTTAACATAGTCTGAAAACCTGCAAGTAATTAATTAACTGAGATTAGGACTGTTTAACTTTTTGTAGTGATAAGAAGCTGAGCTCAAAGCAGAGAGTTTATTGACTTTTTTTCTTTCTTATTCTTCTTTTCTTTTACTCTTTTTTTTCTTTTAACTTTTAATTTACTTGGTTCTAATATATTCCAGACTGTGATTGATAAAAAGTTATACCGGGTATGGGATCTGGGAAGTCAGAAGGGGGGAAGGGAGGGGGGATCATAGGGGGGAGGGGGGGAGGGGGGAAATATAGTTTATGTCAATTTTTAAAACAATAAGAATGCACTTGTATACTGATGCTTTTTTCTTTCTTTTAATTTTAGTATAAAATAAGAAGCCGAATACATTGATGAATAGTAGAAATACACCGAAGTGAGGAGTAGAGGGAAAGAAGAGGGAGGGGCAGAGATGGAGTGAGAGGGGAATGGTAGGAGGGTGAGATGGAAGGGAGGGGGAGAAAGGAATGTTAGAGGGGGAGGGGAAGTAGAAGAGGGGAATGTTGAAGGGGAGAAAGGAAAGTTGGAGGGGGGAGAAAGAAAGGGTGTATGGAGGGTTGAAGCGTTATGTTGGTTTTGTATTTTGGAATATAAGAAGAGTAATGTTTGTTGCTTAATGTTATATGGCCTCAATCTTGCACAGTATATATGTGATTATATAAAATGAAAATGAAAATGAATAAAATATTTTAAACGAGAAAGATGAAGGTGAGAGAGAGTAAAGTACAAAGATGAACTACATTTCAGGTTCGCCATCAACAATTATATTACTCGCACTTAGATAAACAAAGTTTTATAGGCAACATTACACAGGTACAAAAATAGGTTTAAACAACACATAGCTATTGAATTCAATGGGACATATTTCCTTGGTTCTTCAGACAGCCTTTCTTAGAGGTAGCTAGTTGTTCATTCCCTAGGGGTCAAGTAGTCTTTTTAAAGGCAAACTACCTTTCAAAGGCATACTACATATTTAAACAAACATCTTTCCTCCATTCCTTTGAAAAATGGTCACAAGAATCTCCTTTAGTTTAGTTAGTTAGTTTTAGTTAAGTTTATTTATAGGCCGCCCTTTTCCCTGAGGGGACTCAGGGCGGCTTACAACTTATATAGGAAGGGGAAACATACAAAGACATATAGGACAATACATAATTAAAAAAGTAAAGCAACATTCATTCAACATTCGGGCGGGGATGGAATATAATCTTTAACCCCAGGCCTGACGGGATAGCCAGGTCTTGAGGGCTGTGCGGAAGGTCTGGAGGGTGGTGAGGGTACGAATCTCCACGGGGAGATCGTTCCAAAGGGTCGGAGCTGCAACTGAAAAGGCTCTCCTCCACATAGTTGCCAGTCGACACTGACTGGCAGATGGAACTCGGAGGAGGCCCAATCTATGTGATCTAATGGGTCGTGAGGAGGTAATTGGCAGGAGGCGGTCTCTCAAGTACCTAGATCCACTACCATGAAGGGCTTTATAGGTGGTAAGTAGCACCTTGAAGCGCACCCGGAGATCAACAGGTAGCCAGCGCAGCTCGCGGAGGATAGGTGTTATGTGGGCGAACCGAGGTGCACCCACAATCACTCGCGCGGCCGCATTCTGGACTAGCTGAAGTCGCCGGATGCTCTTCAAGGGCAGCCCCATGTAGAGCACATTGCAGTATTCCAGCCTAGAGGTCACAAGGGCCCGAGTGACTGTTGTGAGAGCCTCCCGGTTCAGGTAGGGTCGCAACTGGCGCACCAGGCGAACCTGGGCAAATACCCCCCTGGTCACAGCTGACAGGTGGTAATCAAAAGTCAGCTGTGGATCCAGAAGGACTCCCAAGTTGCGAATCCTGTCTGAGGGGTGTAAAATTTGACCCCCCAGCCTGAGTGATGGAACACTGGCCAAATTATTGGGAGGAAAACACAACAGCCACTCGGTCTTTTCCGGGTTGAGTACAAGCTTGTTAGCCCTCATCCAGTCTCTAACGGCTTCCAGACCTCGGTTCATCACGTCTACCGCTTCATTGAGTTGGCATGGGGCGGACAGATACAACTGCGTATCGTCCGCGTATTGGTGATATTTTATCCCATGCCTCCGAATGATCTCGCCCAGTGGTTTCATGTAGATGTTAAATAGTAGGGGGGACAGGACCGACCCCTGCGGCACCCCGTATGTTAGGGGCCTAGTGGTCGATCTCTGCCCCCCGACCAACACGGACTGCGACCTGTCCGAGAGGTAGGAGGAGAACCACTGCAAAACAGTGCCACCCACTCCCACCTCCCGCAGTCGTCGCAGAAGGATACCATGGTCGATGGTATCGAAAGCTGCCGAGAGGTCAAGGAGAACTAAGATGGAGGCGTGGCCTCCATCCCTGGCTCTCCAGAGATCATCGGTCAATGCGACCAAAGCGGTTTCTGTGCTGTAACCAGGTCTGAAGCCGGACTGGAATGGGTCTAGATAGCTGGTTTCCTCCAAGGACCGCTGAATCTGGGAGGCCACCACCTTCTCAACAACCTTCCCAACAAAGGGAAGGTTGGAGACTGGACGGTAGTTGTTAAGGACAGCTGGATCCAGAGATGGTTTCTTCAGGAGGGGTCTCACCACCGCCGCTTTAAGTGCAGCGGGGAAGTGCCCCTCCCGAAGAGAGGCGGTAATAACTGCCTGGATCCAGCCCCGTGCCACCTCTCCACTGTTGGCAACCAGCCAGGAGGGGCACGGGTCCAGTACACAAGTGGAGGCACTCACAGCTCTCATGGCCTTGTCCACGTCCCCTGGGGCAACATCCTGAAACTCAACCCAGCGATGGTCTACCAAATTATCCACCTGTGCCTCGGCTGGATCTGCAGAAGTGGAGTCCAAATCCGACCGAAACCGAGCAACTTTGTCCGCTAAGAACTGGACATAGTCTTCAGCCCTACCCTGCAAGGGGTCCCCCGTATCCCTCCCATTTAGGAGGGACCGGGTTATCCTAAACAGGGCGGCTGGACGGGACTCAGCGGACGCAACCAAGGTGGCAATATAAGATCTTTTTGCTGCCCTAAGTGCCCTGATGTATTCCTTGGTGCAGGTTGTTAGGAGTGCTCAGTTCGAATCGGACTTATCGGACCTCCATAGGTGCTCTAGGCGTCTCCTCCGGCGCTTCCTCTCCCGGAGCTCCTCGGTGAACCAAGGAGGCCTCCGGGATCCTCCATCTCGGAGTGGCTGTAGTGGCGCAATCCAGTCAAGGGACTCCGATGCTGCCGAGGGCCAGGCAGCAACCAGAGTCTCCACCGGACTGTGGGCGAGAGTATCAGGAATAACCCCAAGTTCCGTCTGGAACCTCACAGGGTCCATCAGTCACCTGGGGCGGAACCACCTGGTCGGTTCCTCCTCCCTACAGTGGGGGTTTGGTCTCCGGAAGTCAAGCCTCAGTAGGCAGTGGTCTGACCACGACAGGGGTATGATTTCGTTACCCCTCAGACCAAGATCACAAGTCCACTGCTCCGAGAGAAATACGAGGTCGAGCATGTGACCCGCAGAGTGGGTTGGGCCCCGAATTACTTGGGTCAAGCCCATGGCTGTCATGGAAGCCATGAACTCCTGCGCCCCATCAGAGTGTTCACCGAGCGAAGGCAAATTGAAATCCCCCAGGACCATAATCCTGGGGAACTCAATTGCCACTCGGCTACTGACTCGAGGAGCGAGGGGAGGGCTGCTGCAACGCAGTTGGGAGGCAGGTACGTTAGCAGCAGACCCACTTGACCCTTGAGGTCCAACTTCACCAGCAGGGACTCACACCCGACAAGCTCCGGAGCAGGGATCCTACGAGGTGCTAAAGACTCCCGGATAACAATAGCCACACCCCCACCCCTTCTCTGAGCTCTCGGCTGATGCAGCACCTGAAATCCTTCTGGGCACATCTCTACGAGGGGGACTCCTCCCTCCGGGCCCAGCCAGGTTTCAGTAATACATGCCAGGTCTGCCCCCTCGTCTAAAATTAAGTCCCGGATGAGGGGAGCCTTGTGAACAACAGACCTGGCATTTAGCAACAACAGCCTGAGACCAGGATCCTGATTACTCGCGCTATCTGGCCTCGGAGTGGAAATCATAGGGCCGGAAGGAGGGATCTCTGTGACGTAGCGAACCCTCCTTCCCCGGTAATGGCCAGCCCTAAAGTCCCCGCCATATCTGCCCCTCCCTGTTACGACCGTAATGCTCCGGCCCACTCCCGTGTCCGTAGTTCCCTCAACCACCTCTATGGCTCCCGCGTTCCCCGGCAGGCCTTCCGAATCAAACACACTCATTTATTCACTCCGACAGTCCCCACGTAATAGTTAAAACACATAAAATACAACAAAATAGAATAGTAAAAAGTGGGCCATTCATTCAATCACAACCAATCCCATACACTCACCATACTATTTAAAAATTGCGCAGGCAGATGTGTAACAATGTGAAAAGGGGGGGGAGAGGTACTCCGTTTCTCTCCCCTCCTATGTCCTGGGGAAACGTCCTTGGCCACCAGATCAAAAGTAGATGGTATATGAGGCGGCCGTATGCAGGCAGGGTAAGATGTAGAAAGTAGAAAGTCCAGTGTTCATAGGCGGCAGCCTTAAAGATGAGTGAGGGCCCCAATCTAGGGGGCCAAAGTTTGGAACTAGTCTGAGCCACTTTAGCAGAGGAGGAGGGGAGTGCTGATGTTTCTGGAGCCCAGTCTCCGCCACTGCGGTCGCCATCCCCCATTTCTCTCATGCCAACTCAGCCACAATCCAACTCCTCCTAATGGCTAGAGTGGGAGGCAAGGAGCAATGTCCGGAGGAGGCCGCAATGACACAGGGCTCAGTTCAGGGGGTTCAGGGGGTCGTCCTCTTCCCCACCCTAGCAAGCACACCAGTCAGTCGGAACGGCCAGGTCTTTTCCTAGGGCCGTAGGGGCAGATAACGAATAGCCGGGTGAGCAAAGATAGAACCAAGGGGGGGGGGGCGTCTGAGGCGGCAACAAACACAGCCAAAGCTTAAGGTCTCAATAAAGCTTCCAACGCTGGAAAGTTGATTAAAGTTAGAACCTTCCAGGCTCACCAGTCACTAGGGCTTGTCAGGGCTCTCCAGTCATTCAGCACGAACAAGCTCAAGCAGGCTGGCTAGGGAAGAGGTGTCCGAGATGTGAAAAATGCTGCGGATCAGCTGTTTGAGGTCGCCACCTTTCCCTCCACGCTTTCTCTCCCTCCGGTTTCAATTGCTGCCATTCTGCTGCTCAGGAGACGGCTGCCAGGATGAACAACGAATCCTTATCTCGTCAGGAGGCTCACTGGGTCAGGCAGGCAGCACCAGGGACCTCCAGGCGTCCAAGAATGGTAAAGAGAAAAACGCTGACCGTCAGCGTTGCCGTCCTTATGCAGCCGGGTGGTTGAGGGCTGCAAAGCATTACGGGGCTAAAAAAGCCTCCGGAGTGATAGCCCCCAGCTATCTGGATTCCTCAGGCCCTGCAGGTCTTAAGCTCTCCCAGGGACCCTTTCCAAAAGTTTTTTGCGGTCTGTTTGGAAGGCTTCCCAAGCTCTTTCGCCAAGTTTGAACGGAGCGAAAGAACCCGGTCGCCATTCCAAACCCGCGCACGCGCAGTATTTTTTAGCAGTTGCTTACTTAAGTTCCTTTTGGGTTGACCAATCTGAATCTAGTTTATTTATCCACATTTTGGATCTCAAACTTCAGCCATTTCCCTGGGTGATTATCTTACTGATAAAGCTTCCAATATATTTTTGTCCCCATTATCTGAGTTACAACTAGCACTTCTGAATCCTCTGCCTTCCTTCCAAAGCAAGGCACTCTTCTCTACTTGTTAGCTAATCCCATCTTGGTAAAGTGGTTTACCTTTTGCTTACTTATAAGTAGGGTATTTACAGAGATGTTCAATAGGATTCAAATCAGGGTTCCGACTGGGCACTCTAGGACATTCACTGAGTTATCCCTAAATCCACTTCTGTATTATCTTGACGGCATGCTTAGCATCATTGTCATGTTGGAAAGTGAACCTTCAGCCCACACTTGCATCCTGAACACTGTGGAACAGGTTTTCATTGGGGATATGTCAGCTTTCCCTCAACCCTGACCAGTACTCCAGTCCCTGCTGCTAAAAAAAAAAAAAACAGTCCCACAGCAGAAACAGGCTGCATCATAACAAAAATGACAAAAAAGACAAAAAATGAAGGGGTCTGAATTCTTTCTGAATGCACTTTGTAATACCAAGAGAGCTTTGCATTTCATTTAGTTCAGCTATTTTTTTCATGCCATATGGCAGTATTTTTGAAACTATAGTTTTAAAATTATAAAGAGGTAATTTAACATATTGGAATAACATTTTAGGGTCAATATCTTCATTCTCAATCAAAAATAATCCACTGACCATTTTCTTTAAAAAGACTATATTTATGTGAGCAAAGCATAAGTTATTTTTATTGATCTACAGTATGTTTTTTTTAAAAAAAAACTAATTCATTTTGCTATGAAGAATCTGACAAATATAAGATTTTTTTGAAAATTATGTATATTTACAAAACATTCACCTCTGCAATGTAACATATACAACTTTTCATAGTTTTCATTTTCAACTTTTCTTTTTTAAAAAAGTTTTTAATTTTATTTATACAGTCATATCGTCTTTGTAGAACATTTTACCTCTTTTACATATCCATTGTGTTACCTTTATCAATACATATATCTTATATAACTATTTCCATATCTATATACATATTTTACACATCTTGTTTTGTACATACTATATATGTAAATGAAATCATATTTCATTTACAACATATCTTGTATTTCCCCCTCATTGATTTTGTGGTTTTGTATTTGTTTTATAGTTTTTTTTTTCTTTCTTCTTCTCTTTATTACTATCCTGGTTTTTTCCCTCTTTCCTCTAGCCAATTATACCATAAGTTCCATACTAAATAGTACTCTGATTCCTCTTTGTCTTTTAGTTTTTTTGTGAGTCTGTCCATTTTGGCGCATTCCAAAAATGTTTATATCACATTGTCTTCTGTTGGTGTATGTTTGTTTTTCCAATTCTGTGCATATTTTTTCTCATACTTAATTACCACTTAATTATTCCTAATAAAAATAGTTCCAGTTTTAGTTCTATTTGATGCGCAGCAATCTTTTATTTTTGTCCAATATTTTTTTGCAGCCTCGCACGTCCACCACATATGATAATACATTGGTGTAGATGATTGCACTTCCAGCAGGCTCGTGAACATTCCGGAAACATTCTTGCAATTCTCACGGGTGGTAGGTGCCAGTCATGGCTATGTCCTTCATCACAGTTTGCTGAGAAAATGAAAGTTCAGTATTTCTTCTTCAAATGTTACAAGGAAGCAGATTCCTTGTCCAGAAAGCACAAAATAATATTTAAAATTAGGCATGTTGTTTGATTTGTGTTTAAAGTCTTTTAGTAAGTATATAAATAACTTAAGTGTGAATGCAATCATTTAATTGATATTCTTACTATGTAAGAATGTTACCAACATTACTTTTTTTAAAGTTACACCTATATTTGACTTTGCTTATAATTTATTAACTGAACTACTTTGAACAACTTTTGGAAAGAAGAAAGAAAAAGAAGCATAGTTTGGAATAGTTATTAATCTGGAATACAGGAAAGAAACATAATAGATTTATGTTAATACATTATTTTGACATTTCAGTACTATACTTTTGTGATATTTAAAAAGATTAGCCTAAGTGGGGAAAATAAGGTAGCAATTTGCTATCCATTTAAATCATTATATTAAATAATATATTGTTAAGGTTTGGTTTATTGATGTGCCATTCTTCTGAGTCAATGGTTCATAGAGCTCAGACTATGAATTCTAACTCTGGCAGGCTTCCTTTTCTAACACTGCTAGGATAAAATTATATCAATCCATAAATGACTCTTAGGGAACAATGCACTATAATATTACTGTACAGCAAGTAGGGATATTTCTTTATCTTTTGTTAAGGGTTATTGTAAATCTAGGGACTTTCCTGAATCTGCTGCTAGTTCTATATTATAATGCAGATTATTTTAACTAAATAAAGTTTTATTCTTCAATGATAAGTTTTCTATTATAAACAGTAGGAAAAGGACTGCAGTATGCTTAAGGCCATGTTTAATAATTCTTTATTTGCATAAAAATGTGAAGCATTCCATTGTTTAAAACCTATGTACATGCTTTTTATTACAGTATTCCTTCTGGATCAGAAAGGAGGATTCTATTACTCGCTGTTTAAAATCATCATCATCATCATCATCATCATGAAGTACTTGAAAGAAGGAAAACTAAAGAACAAAGAGCTGAAAAATAGTTTACATAAAAAATACAACCTGGAGAAAAATCATGGAAGAACTAAAACAATGTGTGATAGCAACAGCAAAGAAAATTGAAAGATATGAAGAACGAATAAAACAATATCATGAAAATGTCCAGTGCAGAAGAAACCAAAACCTCTTTTAATGAAAATCAAGTCCAAACTAATGTTCACCCATGTAAAGAAAAAACTTTGAACTTTTGGAAAGAACTGTGGGAAAACCCAATGGAACACAACAAAACTGCCTCCTGGATCAAAGATATTCAACAACAAGCAACACTAAACAAAATGGAAAATATTGTAATAAAAACTGACATGGTGGCAAAACAAGCAAAGAAGGTCAAGAACTGAAGTCTATCTGGTCCAGATGAACTGCATGGATACTGGCTAAAATACCTGACCAGCCTCCATCATTGAATGGCCACTCAATTTGATCAAATGCTTCAAAATGCAACAAGTGAAGAATGGTTAACAGGTGGTCAAATATACTTGATAATGAAAGATCTGGAAAAGGGCACAGAACCAAGCAACTATCACCCAATTACTTGTCTACTAACAACGTTCAAACTTTTTACAAGTATTCAATCATCTATGGAAAACAGTTTGCATCCAGTAGAACAAAAAGGAAATTATAAAAAACCAAGAGGAACAAAAGATCAGCTGTTCATAGACAAAATGATACCAAAAATGCAATATGAAGAAAAACAAATTTAAATATGACATGGATTGATTACAAGAAGGCATTTGACTTATTACTCCACAGCTGGATTAACACCTGTCTGGATAACTTTTGAATCAGCAAAAACCTTTCTGAAAGCAAATATGCAAAAATGGAAAACAATTCTAACAGCAAATAGGGGGAACATTGTTGAAGTCAACATCAAATGAGGAATCTTCCAGGGGGACTCACTTTCACTACTACTATTCAATATCACATTAATTGCACTGATAATAATCCTACAAAACACAAAATTGAGATACCAAATCTCCAACCAATATGGCATGATAAACCATCTATTATATATGGATGACTTTAAAATATATGCAAAAAGCCCCACTGAATTTAAATCAATACTCAACCCAGTGCAACTGTTCAGCAGTGACATCAAAATGAACTTTGTGCTATATAATGGAAAAAATAGAAGGAATAGAACTGGAAAATGGAAGCATAGTGAAAGCATTAGCAAAGGATGATGGTTACAAATACCTAGGCATATTGGGAGCAGATGACATCTTGAATGGAAAAATCAAAGAGTCAACGCAAAAGGAATACATCAGGAGGGTCCGCAAAATATTAAAATCAAAGCTGAATGTTGGGAACATAACTAAAGCTATTAATATATGGGCAGTTCCAGTGATTCACTACTCAGCTGGAATCATCAACTGGGATTTGGCTAAACTGGAAAACTTGGACTGGAAAATGCGCAAACCTTTGAATATGTATCATGCTTTACATCCACAAAGTGGCATTGACATGTTGTACCTGCCACGAAAAATAGAGGGCAGAGGACTATTGCAAATCCATCAAACTGTAGAAGAAAAACAAAGTTTGAATGATTATGTTAACCAAAGTACAGAAAAATTGCTACAGGCTGTGAAAACTGAAGAACAGTATAAAAACAACAGAAACAAAGGCAGAATATAAGGAAAAACAGCTGGATGACAGATTAAATAGATGAAAAACCAAAGCTTTGCATGGACAGCACTTGAAAAACATTGAATGAAAATGTGATGACAACTTGAAATCATAGGAACAGGTCACTGGTATATGATTTTTCCCAATATGGGATTTTCCCAAAAGGTTCATGTTAACCATTTTTAATACTTAGAGCCAAGGTGGCGCAGTGGTTAGGGTGCAGTACTGCAGGCCACTTCAGCTGACTGTGATCTGCAGTTCAGCGGTTCAAATCTCACCGGCTCAAGGTCAACTCAGCCTTCCATCCTTCCGAGGTGGGTGAAATGAGGACCCAGACTGTGGGGGCAAGTTGCTGACTCAATTTGCTAAAAAAATTGTAAACCGCTTAGAGAGGGCTGAAAGCCCTATGAAGTGGTATATAAGTCTAATAAATAAATAAATAAATAAATAAATAAATAAATAAATAAATAAATAAATAAATAAATAAATAAATAAATAATAAAATACTAAGAGAAATATCTTTCAGAAAAAGTAAGGGTAGAAAACATATAGAAATAGAATTAGAGGAAGAAATAGTAAATTTAGTAGATTTACTACTAGATGATATTTGCAATTATTATCATTCTGGACTTCTATCAATAATTTGAAAGCCATCTTTAATTTTAAATTTATTTCATACATTGAAAGAGAAACAATATTTATATATTTCATGGCTCTAATGGACTTGTTATGCCCTATTTAATTAATCAATCAGTATATTGAGAGAGTTGTGTTTATATTCATTTTTTTTGTTCAGGAAATGGTAGTAAAACTCTTGAAATATTATCAAATGAGCATTATGTAAACGGATTGATTTTATGAGAAATAATGCTAATCCTCTAAAAATAACTGATTGCAGAGAAATAAGATACAGTCATATACCTTATTATCATTTTTTCCCACCAGAAAAAAACTCCCTCCAACAACAATATTTCCTAATGGAAATGGTATTGCAGAAAACCCTAGTCCTTTATTCAGCTAATAAATATCACCCAAATCCTACAACAATGTTTAACTGACCATTCATTTGGGGAAAAGGTGAAATGAATAATTGGACACTTTTTGATTTAAATGTTTTGACACACCACAAGGAGATTGAAAACAAAGGGGCAGTTTTATATATAAGTTCAAACAGCTTATTAGAATTGAGATGAGTGAGATCACCTGACCATTAGATCAGTGTTTCTCAACCTTGACGACTTGAAGTCCTGTGGACTTCAATTCCTGGAATCCACCAGCCAGCTGGCTGAAGAATTTTGAGAGGAGAAGTCCACAGGACTTCAAGTCGCCAAGGTTAAGAAACACTGAATTAGATCAATGCATTTGTCTTTTTCTCAATAGAGGGAAGACTAGCCAATTAAGAAACCACAAAATGTGATGGTTTCCTATTACTTTTCTCTGCAGACCCAGATGTAAGTCATTCAGTGGACTTCAAACCACCAGAAGGCCTCAACCTTGCAAAGTTATATAATAATACCTTTGTTCTGCCATTTGCAGTACCAAAAATATTTCCATAAACGTAGCTCCCAGTTTCTTAAACCTCAGGTGCCACTGAACTAAAGCAATAGCTCAAAGCATTAGGGAGCATTTTTTTTGGAACCAGATATTAAGTGTTGCATAATTTTAATAGCACTGATTTCAATCAACATTTCATTTACTGAAATACATTTCATGTCATTTATCTGAGACAAGCAGTCTTTCAAATTTTTCTAGTAGGATTAATAATAATGCATAATACATGTATAGCCTTCATATAGATATTAGATTCTTAGCAGCAAATGCATGATCACAGTTTTTTTAAAATGAATTTAGATGTGAAACAAATCATTACAAAATATTGAAAATGCAATATTCATCCCATGCACTTAAAAATATAGCAGAAAAAGTAAGATTTCTCTTTTTAATTATTTTATTTAATTATCAGTATTTTCCCATTTGATTGATTATTTTAGATATATAAAAATATGTTCTGAAAGCTTTAAACATGCTACAAACAATAGATATTTTATAATAAGTTAGCTCCACACTTTCATTTTTCATTTATCAGTTGTTGATTATAAACTGTCACTTTTTAAAATCAGTATTCAGATTTACAAAATATATTCTTTCATCAAGTGATGCAGAGATTATCTGCTTCAGCTATACTGACACCAGAAGGATAGGTTTCCTAGCTACCAATTACTAGGAGTGTGTATAAATTATAAGATTTGGATTAGTGCCCAGTGATTCAGAAAACATCCTAATTTGGTTTAGATTAAATCAAGGCTATTTCATTAGTGTCATAGCCAAAAACAAGATTAGATTCAAGAACATAGCATTTATGTCTAACATTGAAAAGAATAAGAAATAGAAACTTTCCTCTAATTTTTAAATTTATTTTTTACCAGAATAAGAATATTCAAAACAGTTCCAACAGGATATCTCTGTAGATATACACTCAACAAGAATCCATAAACCAGAACAGGAGTACCAACAATAGTAACTTTCTGCTAATGCATTATGCACAAAAAACTAAAATATTAATATGAGAAATAAGGTTTTGATTCAAAAGAAAAACCTAATAGCATTAGTAATTGGTCTTTGGGTATTATTATGACTTTATTATTATCAGCTAAATGACTTCCTCTTGTTCAAACCTCTGGTGGTAGAGAAGCCAGCAGAATAAATGTGGAATTTTACTGGCTAGCTGAGAAATTAGTCCAAGAAGAAAAGCAAAGATTATGTTGAAATGGGGGCGAAGAAAGGCAGAGGAAGTTCCCTATGATTGTTAGATAGGAACAGGAAGGCCAGTAAGAGAAAGCAATAGTGTAATTTCATAGGGTATGGGAAAAGGCAATGGTGAATTAAATTATGCCTGTATTTTATCAAGTAAACATAAACAGGTAAGATGAAGTCATGATAATAAAAAATCTGACAATGGGCCCTTTATGTTGGATGGCACTAAACATGCTATTAAATAGAAGAGTATTAATGACAATAACTTCTATGACATAGCTGATTTAAAGTATGTAAGGTTTAAAATCTAAATTTTCAAAACAGAAATACAGTGGAGCATGGAATGTAAACACGAATAAGGGGAAGATCAACACAGCAAAAGATGAAATGATTCAACTGCACACTGTCATCTTGGTCACCAGGAAGTTGAAATGGAAATTTTTAGTCACATGATCATATTATTTAACGCTCAGGATGCAAAAAAAGGAATGGTGTTGCTTTCGTAGTCAAGGAGAATATGGCAAGAACATTCGGTACATCAATTAAATTTACAGCAGAAATATTTGGCCAGATGCTGAATGAGGCTCATAAACTGCTTGTGTCAAATTTCAAATCAAGTAAAAGAAGTAAAACAAAGCCAATTAGTTTTTATGAAATGATAATGAGAAAAGCCATAATTTTCAAGGAGACTAACAGGAATCACTTCAAAATCTGGAATCTCATGAAAAGGGAAACAGAGGACTCTTCCTTGAATGAAATAGAAGAAGTTGTTAAGGATGTATCTGAAAAAAAACTGGATGCCAGAACAAGTGAAGGGGGCAGGTGTCAAGGAGAAAAAAGAAACCCAAATCAAGACTGCAGGAAGAAGCTTAAAGAATTTCAGAGAACTGTTAGAACAGATTAGAAGCAGTATAACAATTTGGAAAAAAGAAAAGTCTTTCCAATGTTTTTCAAACCCAAAATAAGATCTCAGACTCCCTTGAATTGGTGTCCAAAGGGATTCTAATGAACAGATTGTGACTGATTCAAAGATGAATAAACAAAAATGGAAGGAGTATACTGAAATTCTACATGTAGAGATGACAACATCCAAGATACTTTAAAATGTATTGCCTATTTGCAAGAACCTCTAGTACTAGAAATTGAAGATTATCAAATTGGAAAGCTGTAAGAATTGATGGAATATCTATAGAAATATGGCAAGCAACAAAAGAAGAAAGAACAGTGAAGTTCTGATACAAATCAGAAAATGACAGCAAGACTGGAAGAAGTCAAGCTACATACCGAAACCAAAGAAGGCAGGTTTAACACCATGTATAAATTGTTATTTTACTGACTATAAGGCAGCAACCCACATATATATTTTCTTCAAGGCAATCTATCCCCTACTTGATCTTTCAGATCTTTAAGTGACATACCATAACCATTGTTATTGAATTCATCTACCTTTCTGCTAGTCATCCTCTTTTTGTATTTTTCCACCTTTCCCAGAATAATGGATTTCTTGCAACTTGAAATCACATAATCAAAATTACCTAGAGATATAATTCTATATGAAATAAATAAATGCTTTGTCCAATGGGGCTTGAAGAATTGGGAGTGAAAAGATGAATATTGCTTCAGATCCCAATAATGCAATGCTAATTTCTACATGAATTTTATTGAGTGTAATTATTTAAGAATGTAAAATGAAAGCCCATATTGAAATGGTGACAAAACCATAGCAGATGACAAAGAAAAGTTAGAAATTGTGAACAGCTTTCAGGAACGGGATATAGGAAACATTTTGTTCCACCTAAATATGCCTCTTTTGTCCTGAGAAAAACAGTTGGTAAAGTTAGCACAGTCCTAGTTAAAAGAACTTCTAGAAAACATTTATCTTATATTTGTTGTTAGCCATTTCCATAGGCTGTTGAAGCAAACTATCTTAGATAGCAGACCACCAGTTTAGCACCTTAATAAGGATTAATGTCTCTAGAGTTAAGCATCTGTTTTTGATTGTAATAGCAATTTTATGAGCAACTGAAGTCCAAATTATTAATAACTAAGGATTGGCAGCATATTTTTAATGCTAGAGGTTCAATTCAGAAATGTGGAAAATATTCAACTTCATTCAGTGAATTCATTCAGTATTTAAAATCCCTGTTCATGAATAATAGGTGAAAACCTGGTAAAACCTTGTTATGAAGACAGTATATAGATTTAAAGAGTAAGATATTCTAAAGGTTTGTTGTATACTATTTTTTCATCAAAAAAGGAAGGAAGCAATCAGTGCTTGTACCTTGGAAAGCATTAGCATTAGTTAATACCTAAAACTATTCTTATTTCTTACCTGCAAATCATAGCATAATGCTTGTTTTGAGCTAGAAATATTCAGATATGCCTACAACCTACAGTTTACAAAACAAACATTCTCTTGATTCAGAATATAACTTTACATTTGCTTTTGTTCTTTTTAATCAGTTTTTAAATGTATTCAAGAGGTAAACTTAAGACAGCTCTTGGTTAGTTGAGGATAGACTTAAACTTCCAGCCCCAGTTCAACACATAAGGATTATGCCACACTAGTATGTTATTATATTTCTTTTAAGAGATTAAAATTTAACTTTGACTAGTTAACTTGTTGAAATCTAAAAAAAAAAATTCTCTACTTCCCCCCCAAAAGGTATGTATGTATGTATGTATGTATGTATGTATGTATGTATGTATGCATGTATGTATGTATGTATATACACACACATACCCATATAGTGTTTTTCTGTTATTAATAAAATTATAAAATATTTGGATTTCCATCCAAGTAGGTTAAATCTTCCATGGTCTTTCACAACAATCTCTGGAAAAGCCTGCTTATTAGATCTTAGAAACTGTGGAAATAATTTTTATTTAGCTATATATTTAACTTAAATAGACACTCTACTATCTTATTAATAGAAAGATAGGAGAGTAAATATAGTGGGTTGAGCAAAATCATTTGTCTTGCATGTAAACAGGTTGTTTTGACCTCACTGGAAATGTTCTGATTTTTTTAACCATTGAAAAATGCTTTAACTTTAAAACCACTCCATACTGAGTTTCAAGCAGGTTTTTTTGACCTTTGAAACACTCCTGAATGATCAAAATAGCATCAGAAATCTATTACTGAGTTCAAAATGGGGCATTTGAAATTTAAAATGCTCACTGTTGCCTTTAGCATCCATGGAGTAATTTTTTTAAAAATCACTTTTTTCAGAATTGGATAATAAAAAACTATAAGATGAATTAGCATAGAAAATGACCCTACAAATTGATACAGCCATCCAAGCATTATGCTTTGATCTTGATATATAATATCAGATAACCTTCCTTAACATAGTAATTATCTGTAATCTACGGAAGCACTTGGAAGACTGTTAATTTAACATCAAAGAGTATGCTGAGAAACACTGTCCCCACCCCCCCCCCCCCAGATTATGGTTTAAGGCACCATCCATCAGAAAAAAAGCTGACTCAATAAAAGAAAAGATCAAATGTTGAGTACAATTACTCCTGTTCTCTATACATAATAGAGTGTAGGTGCTATTGCTTGGCTTAGTTTAAAGTGATTTCACCTTTTCCTTCATTTTCATACTTAAACACACACACACACACACACACACACACACACACACATTCACATATACCTAAACGTTTTGAAAAGATAGCTCAGTTAAAAGAGACAATGGAATCAAGTTCCCATGTGAAAAGTTTTCTAAAACTAGTCAGAAAGCAATAGGGAGATTTACCACTGATTAATGAAAAAAAGAGTTTATTATAGTCTAAAAATATTTCCATTAAATCACAAATACATTATGAGTCTTGTTTATGCACTTGTATTAGAAAAATAAAATGACTAAATGGGGCTGTGTATTTTGAGAAAATAAAAACAAGCCATCCTATCATTTGTTATCTCCATAGACTCAGAGGATTGAGATGGAAATGCAATAAATAAGGATATTCTTTACCTTCAGAGTACTTTTTAATTCAAACTAATTTCGGTGTATGCGTAGATAATAGAAAGATTTGGCCAAGCATATAAAATAATGATAACTAGATATTAAATACATAAAACATTCAAAGGGAAAAAATAGCAACCTTATTGAAATTAGTTTAATTCTCAGCTGAATAATGTCAGGATCAATGGGAAATAGTCTGAAGGAATCTATTATGCTATAAAAATATTAATAAGGTGTAGTATACAATGACCAAATTTCACAGAATGTTTTCTCAATGCATCATTTTAAAGCTGTTTAATCAAAGAAATTTTCCACATTTAAATACAACTGAAACCAAAAGAACATGCACACAGGCTTGTGTCTTTCTGTTTGCGTCTTCCAATGTTTTGCAATAGCCAATCCTAATAGCTAATAATAAAAAAATATCTAAATGTCATTACATCAATGTAAGATTACATTTATTTTATTATATAAATTGCAAATCTTCTTGATTGTATTCATATGGTTCAAAGCAGACTTCCAGGGACAGCAATGGCAGATTAAAGATTATTCACTGTAATGACTACAGTCAAAAGAGGAACCTGTGAGTGCATCCACTCCTCAGAACAAGATCAAGGAGAGGTCAAGAATCACTCCCAGATTTTCCCCATACAAAAAGATGATAAAATTTTGATCTTCAGTGGGTTTGAGAGCTCTGAGAGCTGGAGGAAAGAGAGGAGAAATCATTTTTAAATTAATTGTAAGAAATCTTCTTGTGGAAAAGGACCATGAGGAACTTGATAGGAAGGCAGAAGATTTAGGAACAAACATGGTATATTTATTTATACTTCCAATTTATGGCTAACATCCAATGAGGAAATGGAGGATTTCAGAGGTAAACTATTGGCTCAAAGGATGGTTCCATCACGAAAACTTGAATTTTTGGACCATGTTCTAAACTACCTACATGATGGGCTCCTGGGTGGCCTCACACCTAGTTTGTTCCTTAAATATTGTCATTTGATGGGGAAGCATGCCTTTTCTGGCAGTCTCTGCCTTATGGATAAGGTGACCAGACGTCCCGCATTTGGCAGGACAGGCACGCTTCTTCATAATTTTTCCCACGTCCCGGGCAAAAGATCCCGCTTTAATTTTGGTGCCTTCTTTGATCGCTCGTTCCCCCGCCCATTCGCTGCTGCTCGCATGGGCGGGGTAGTGTAGCGAGTGAGCTGGGGGATGGGCGGGGGAGCGGCTCGCCTTTCCATCCCCACTTCCACCCGGACAAGCCATGGGAAAGCCTCTGCCTCTTCGGGGGCCGGCGGGCGAGGTGAGAGCAGCGGCCGTAGACTCCCCCGCGGGACCACTGCTCCCTCTAAGGCAAGAAAACACCGCGGCAGCACTTTTCAACTCCCGCACAGCCGCAGTGATTTGTTTTGATGAGCACGGGGTGACTGGACTGACGGTAAGCCCCCGCCACCACCGAACTAACTGCTGCTGCCTCCTCCTCCTCTAACAGAACTGCCAAATTTGCTGCCCGACGCTGCAGCTGAGGTGAAGCTGGCAAAGCTCCCACCGTGCTTTTGAGGAGCCTTGAGGCGACGGGAGCTAGTAGGAAGGTGGAGGAGGGGTGGGAGCAGGAAAAAAGGCCCGATGGCTCCTCAAAAGCATGGCAGTGGAGGAGGGGGCAGGGCAGGGGTAATGCAGTGCCCAGCTCAGGTGCTCCAAGCAGAGGGGGAGCCACCCCCTCTGCCAGCGCTGGGCAGCAAAGCTTAACATCTCAGTGCTGAGAGGCTCCCCCTCTGCTTGGAGCACCTGAGCTGGGCACCGCGTTACCCCTGCCCTGCCTACTCAGACCAGCTGAGCCTCCCTGGATGTCGCTGGCAGAGGGGGCGGCTCCCCTCTGCTCAGAGCACCTGAGCTCGGTACCGCGTTACCCCTGCCCTGCCTACTCAGACCAGCTGGGGCCTCCCTGGAGGTTGCAGCAGCAGCAGCCCCAAGTGCGCTGATCTCGGCATTTTTCGCATCAGGGCGTGCTGCAAGAAGAGGGAGTGAGTGAAGACCTTTTCTAGCCGGCGCAAAGGACTTCCCAAGACTTGCTTTGCAGCAATCCAGACTCACTCCCTGCCTCTTGCAGCCCGCCCCATTTGCGCCGACTAGAAAAGGTCTTCACTCACTCCCCCTTCTTACAGCATGCCCCAATGCAAAAAACGCAGAGATTGGCGCACGTGGGGCTGCTGCTGCTGCAACATCCAGGGAGGCTCAGCTGGTCTGAGTAGGCAGGGCAGGGGTAATGCGGTGCCCAGCTCAGGTGCTCCGAGCAGAGGGGGAGCCGCCCCCTCTGCCAGCGCTGGCAGCAAAGCTTAACATCTCAGCTTTGCTGCCCAGCGCTGGCAGAGGGGGTGGCTCCCACTAATGCATGAATATAGTCAAAATGATATAGACTAATTGATTTATCCAATCCTAGGGGAGAGCTTGGAATAATGACATAAACAAAATGTGAATACAATTCTGAACTTAGGTAGATATATTCCTTTCTATTTTATTTTATTTTTAGCTAGAGGGCAATATTGCTATGTTTTATCTAATTTTATCATGTAATCCTTATATGTATATAACTTTATGTAATTCTGTCAGCAAAGTGGTGAGTGTGTCAATTAGGGGTTTAAATGGGAAGAAGGTCTATTTTAATTTTCAGCTGTACTCTGCTGAATAATATATGGGGTGTGTCTGTGTTTATATGTATGCCAATCTGTATCTGTATTTAACATATAAATACCAAGTAAATTAAAAACCACAGAATTCCTTAAAAATCATTATATAACTTTCAATTGGACAATTAGACAATGTCCTATCTCTATTTTAAAAAGGAAATGCATAAGCTTTATGAGAGCCAGTTAGTTTAGTTATTAAGCCAGAAGGCTAGAAACCAGGAGAGTAAGTTACCTTAGGTACACAAAGCGAATTGAATGACTTTAGGTCAGTAACGCTTTCTCAGCCCTGAGAAGACACTGAAAAACCATTTCTGAAAAAAATCTGTGAGGACTAGTCCGGAGAGTCTGTCCCCAGGAGTCAACAATGAATCATTAGTGCTAAAACATTTATATTTGTCAAAGCAATATGAAAAAAACCGTAGGGATAATAATTATGAATAGCCTTTTTCTTACTATACAATATTTTGACTACAGTGTACAATCAGTATATTACAAGGGAAAACTGCTTCAGGCTACATGTCACTCACATAGAATACATGAACTTATACGTTTTAATTTTTGACAATTTCTTATGGATTTCATTTAGTGGCTCATGTTCACTTAAATTATAATTATGCAATTGATCAAAGAGCTATATACCGAAAAGGATATAAATTCTTAGGTAGCAACTGGAAGCAGAATTTTATATATACTGTATATATGAAATAGAAGGATTTGTGTATTTTTACAAAGGACTGTTGGGAAAAATGGCTACCTCTTTTAAAAACTGGTAAGTCTGTTTCATCATGTCCTGCCCATAGTATGCATATGCACTGTATATCCCATTGTTTTGCTAGCATATGGAATTAAGAATATTATACAATAGTTTAAACACGCTATTAAGATTGTAGTTATCCTTACATTTACTTTGAAATTAATTCTGCTAAAAGTCAAATGTCAACAAACTCTTGATCTCTCTTTCTTAAATCTTCATTTGTCAGAAGGTGGTTGAAGTGAATGATTGGAAATTAGATTGAAGTGTACAAAGCTAGCTGGATTATGTGTAAAGAAATCAGAAAAAAATAATAATAGAGCAATTGTTCATATCTATCTTCAAAAAGGAAGAAGGGAGATCTAGAGAATGAAGGGCCTCTCAGCTTGAAGCCTGCATTGGAGGAAGTCTGGGAACAGATTTTCAAACAATCACATTTGTGACTGCTTGGTTATATATTTTTACAGTTAAGAAGTCAGCATGGATACTTCTAACACTATAATTGTTTTAGTATGTATATATGAGTATTGTTTCTTTCATTCATTCATTTATTCATTCTTCCATGCTTAAGTTATTAACTTATTAATGAATGAAATGCATGTTATAACAGTGGACTAAGTCAAATGAATATATTAAACAAGACTGTGGAAGACAAAAAGTACCTTTCCCATATGTTTCTGAAGATCAATGTTTAATCCCTGTCATAGTTATAACCTGAAAAGCCAGGTGAGAATATTAAATTTTCCATCATGATCTTTCTATGACAACAACCTGGCAGTATCTATTGTTATAAATATCCCATATAGCAGTATAAAATGATCAAATAAAGTTGCTCTTTTTACTGGTTTATCATGAACGGTGTTTATTTTCTCTGTAGTATATCACATTGATTTTGGGATGTTCTGAGACAGATGAATTTTGTAATCGGAAAATCTCTCATCAAAATACTCAAGATAAGATTTTTTATGTCTAAATCAGTGTTGAAATCAATCATGTTTAGGGCAGCTTGCTTTCCTGACAATTATCTTTAAGAGCATCCAGAACATGATGACATTTTCATTGGACTTGAAGAAATGTAAAAATGCAGATAAATCATAGCCAAATAATCTAATTGTCTCAGTTCATCATGAAAATATTCTAAGTGATTTTATATTCTACAGATACAAAAATGAATAATGTTAGCATATAAATACAAACAAAATAAAGAATATACTGCATAATAGATTTCAAAACTGTTTTACAACAGTTACAAAGAAAATCTTATACATCAAATCAGATATATGGCAGGTGGACCAAGGCCATCCTAGAATGGATACCACTTGATAAAAAGCATCCATGAAAGAGCCCTAAAACAAGATGGATTAATGATATCAACAAGTATTGTGGGTCCAACTGCCAAAAGAAAGCTTAAGACCATATTGGTTGGAAACATGAGGAGAAGGCCTTCATCCTGCAGTGGATAAACAATGTGTCAGCGTTCCAAATATCATGCAGAATTAAATCAGAGGTCCAAGGCAGAGCTATCCTTAAAGTTCCAATTAATAAGACAGCATGTTGGCAACGACTGTGGAAACCCCAAATCTGAAAAGTTCCTGGGATTCCACCCAGTTGAAAGTTCATGATCTTATCCCCATACCCATACATCCATCACATGGTCCAATCTTCTTTGGCCACGCCGGCATCTCCACCCAGCTGGTTCCGGTCAGGTGCAGAAGTGCGGAGACAAAAGATGACCTTGGGCTTCTAGAAAGGAATGACAACAACATATTCCACAATTCTACTCCTTTCTATTCCCCCTCCCAACTACTACACTAATGAAACAACATAGGAAAATAATAGAGTGTGTGCAGGCCAAAATCCTAAAAGGAATATAACTGCAGGCCTGACACAATGGCTTAAATGATGATGATGTTATACAGTAACATTAAATAAGCCTTGAAACATTAGAAATTTAACAGATAATTTTAATTAATTCTATGCGTACATACATTTGTTTACAAATATTTTATAAAAGCCATTTTCATTCTATACTACAGCTAAATAATTGTAGACAATATTAAATAACTGTTGCTCATGCAGGCCACATCCATCACATGCCCAACTTTCCCATTTATATTATCAATAACTTCACATAATTATTTTAAGATAGGCAATATTTTATTTTTTTGAGCTTGAGTATGTGGAATTGTTAACATAATCAGACTTGCTTAAATTGATTCTTCTGCTTCTAATTAGATATAACTCTGCTTCTTACTGCTCAAACCAGCAAGGATATAAGGAAAGATGGCATTCTGGATCCTGGGGACAACCCAAAATATGTATGCATTCCAATTTTTTCTTGCATCTTTATTTATCAAGATACAAGGTTTTTTTTAAAGACTCAGAGCTTCTTAACATATAACCCTAGTATCCTGAAATTATAACTAAGTGATAAACTCTTAATTTGATTACTGTCTTCTCATCACAACTTCGTTTTATTAAAAAACATGAATGTTTGTATATTCTATTGTTCTCTTTACATATTTCCTGTTTAGAACTATTCATTTTTCAAGTTGTGTGCACTAAAGCATTTCCATTTTTATCTGCCAGCATGGATGTGTGTTCTGTGGGTGTGGTGTGGTGGGTATGAGGTGTCTGTATGTGCTTTAAAAATGATTAGAAAAAATACATTATTCTGTCACCTAGGCTTGATAGCTGGATATGAAACTGTCAGCAATTTAGGTTAAACGGGAAGTTCATAAACTTCCTAGAAGAAGATAATGGCAAAATATGTCTGTATTTTATTAAAGTGGTTGTGTTTCTGGAGTTACCAAGAGCCACCTAAAATTTCAAGGTTACCCTAGTGTAGTGTGTACAGGTGTACTTTAATGGCGTCTGATGAAAATAACAGAAACTAGCAGATTTCTCTAAATAGGTAGCACAGATCATATTTGTGTTTCTTCATATATATTCTTTTCTAGAAGTTATATAGCTAACATTTTTTACAGTAATATGTTTGTGTAAGTTAATTTGAATAATACCACCTTGCTTTTTAAGTATTGTTTAAAAATTATATTAAATGTATCTGTTTTATGTCAGTTGAGACAGTTTCTTATTTCTGCAAGAGAAAAAAGCTTTTAAAGGATTAAATTTGCTTTAAAGAAGAGGTAGCTACGTCTTAATACATTTCCCTGGAATCTATTCAGACATGTTCTTTTTTACAGGAAAAAAACATAGTATAAAATATATGACTAATGTTTCCCTGAAATGACTGCAACTGAAAACAAAGCAAAACTACCTCACTGATGCCCAAAATAATGGCATTTTTGGTTTAGGACTAAGCGTGCATGTCTGTCTGTGTATATAACTCTCCTCTCTCAAGCCTTTCTCATAGTATGGCAGAGGAAATGTTTTCCTGCATTAAAATATATAAGATGTTTTCAGGGGCTGTTGAGTAGGTGTGAATAAGATGCTGGTGATAGTTTCATGTTATGCTACAGTGACTGGAATAGCTTTGGGAAAAATATGCATCATACTAAATCTGAATAAATATGATTCAGGGTAAATAGGTATTCTGATAGTGATATGAATGGAAGTGTGGCAATGAAAAAAAAATTGAAAAAGTGGTTGGGCCATTTAGAGCCCCAGGAAGGAATAAGAATTATCACAAAGAAAACAGAACAATACTTAACTCTAAAGTAAGGTGACCAGACGTCCCAATTTCAGCAGGACAGTCCCTCTTTTGAACAATTTGTCCCGCGTCCCGGGGGGGTTAAAAAAGTCCCGATTTTTTTTAAGTTACGAAAAAGCCTCCAGCCGCCTTGAGGCTCTCCTAGCAACTGGGAGCATATATTCTTCGAGCCGAGCGCATTCCCGCCCGCACATCCTTGGGAGCTGTTGCCAATGGCTGAGGGAGGAGAAGACTTTACTCCATGTGGAGACCGCCGGCTTCCCTCATGGATTTTTTCTTCTTCTGTTGCTTTGAGCAACCCCTCCCTCCCCCCTCTCTCTTTCTCTTTCTCTCTCGGAGCTAGCAGCTGCCTCTGAGGCTGTCCAAGCTCAGCCCCTTCCTCTCCCCCCCCGGACTGCTTCGCCTCGGCTGCTCGGGGCTTCGAAATTGGCATTGCATGTTGTTTGGGGAGAGGATTACTGTGCCATAGAAACACAGTGTATGTCTCACGTGGCTGATAACCTGGTCTCTATACAGAAGAGGTAATTTAAAAAATTTTGGAGCGAATCCAGAAAGAGGGGAGAAAGAGGCTGAAGGAGTGTTTGCACAGGAGGGGGAATTTATAAACGGCCCAGTGAATCCAGAGGAGGAGTGTGTGTGTGTGTGTGTGTGTGTGTGAGTGTGAGAGAGAGAGAGAGAGAGAGAGAGAGAGAGACAGAGAGAGAGAGAGAGAGAGAGAAGGGGCTGAAGGTGTGCACAGGAGGGAGAATTATAAACGGCCCAGTAATCCAGAGGAGGAGGAGTGTGTGTGTGTGTGTGTGTGTGTGTGTGTGTGTGTGAGAGAGAGAGAGAGAGAGAGAGAAGGGGCTGAAGGTGTGCACAGGAGGGGGAATTTATAAACGGCCCAGTAAATCCAGAGGAGGAGGATTGTGTGTGTGTGTGTGTGTGTGTGTGTGTGTGTGTGTGAGAGAGAGAGAGGCTGAAAGTGTGCACAGGAGGGGGAATTTATAAACAGCCCAGTGAATTCAGAGGAGGTGTGTGTGTGTGTGTGTGTGTGTGTGTGTGTGAGAGAGAGAGAGAGAGAGAGAGAGAGAGAGAGACTATCACTAAGTGTTGTAGCTTCTGATTCTCGATGAATGTATTCTATTTTACTTTTCTTTATGTACACTGAGAGCATATTCACCAAAGACAAATTCCTTGTGTGTCCAATCATACTTGGCTAATAAACTATTCTATTCTATTCTATTATATTCTACTCTACTCTACTCTACTCTACTCTACTTTACTCTACTCATTTCTATTTCAATTCTAATAAGGAGTTTAGCTTGTCTCTCTTGAAAATGTAAGCTAGCATAAGGCATTATAATGCAAGCTAGCTTTAGGTTTCAAACAGTTCATTTAGTGACCAAAGTTACAATGGCATTGAAAAAAGTGACTGATGACCATTTTTCACACAGTGACCATTTTTCACACTTAGCAAGCATTTTTCACACTTAGCGACCATTGCAGCATCCTCATGGTCACGTGATCAAAATTTTGATGTTTGGCAACAGATTCGTATTTATGATGGTTTCAGTGTCCTGGGGTCATATAATCACCTTGTGTGACCTTTTGACAAAATATAAAAATTTTAATCAGCCCCTCCCCCCCCGTCAATGGTGTCCCTCTTTACCAATCTGAAAATCTGGTCACCTTACTCTAAAGGAAAAGATAATTAAAATAATAAAATAGAAACTAAGTAGGAAAAAAATGAAAACTTATATTTAATATTTATCAATAATCACTGCTTTATCAATGCATTCATTTCTCTAATATGAATAAAATATTATTATAAGATATCACAAAATCACTGCTATAGCAACAAAAGTATTAAAGATAAATTAATCTCTCAATAAAGTGTTGGAGAAGATAATACAGAATCAGTCCAGTCCAGTATAAACTCATTATTTTACATAATGATATTTATTAAATAGAAAAAATAGTGCTAAGTGAAAAATGAAATGAAGGAGGCTGCGGAGGAGAAAAAAACATATACAAGAGGATAATTGACAGAAAAATTAGGAAAATTATAAAGACAAATATAGTTGCAATAAAGTGTGGTGTGACTTCATGTATGCACATAAAAAGATGTAGATATTTTGGTCTTCAGGTAATCATTGAAAAATATATAACTGACAGAAAATGTATCATTGATTTGTTAATTTAGAAGTGAATTATAGGTTTGAATTAGATTTTTTACATCAATTGAGTTTGAGTAGTTTAAGGCAGCTAGAGAAATATATATGTTGGAAGTAAAGTACATATGAGAATAAATTGATTTATAAATAATTTAAAACAGTATTAGTTAAAAGTTTTAGGAGCAAATGCATAAAGAACACATAAGATGAATTCAGATGTGTTTTTTGAGTTCGTCAAAGTGTGTGCATATTGATTGTTGTTGACTGAGAAACTGGTGATTTGCAATAATTGCTAGTTAGTGACATGATGCAATAAGAAGCATGGATCTTAAAATTGATGTATCAAAGTCCAAGATAATTGTGTTTGACAGTTTGAAATGATGTGAGTAATTCAAGTTACTTACTACTAGCAAAAGACAAAAAAGTGGAAATCACTGAGTCCTAATAATGAGAAAAAAGGAAAAGAAATATTAAAGTCAATAGTATTTTTTTAAAGGTAGGATAATATGTGATCTGTTGGAAGTCAGTATTTACATGGAGGTTATACTGCATACATAGGAGCCAGCTTGGGATAGTGGTTAAAGGTAATGGGCTAGAAATTAGGAGACCATGAGTTCTAGACCTGCTTTAGACACACAATCAGCTAGATGACTTTGGATTAGTCACTCTCTCAAATATAGGAAGGAGGCAATGGTAAATCACTTCTAAAATCTTCCAAAGGAATGAATCCACATGATTAAAAACTAACTCAAGGAGTTACAAATGAACTCAAGGCACCAATTAAATAAATAAATAATAAAATTTTAAAATACCATACATAAAGAACAGCAATATATAGTATTACTTACATTAAAAAAAATAATGATTAAAAAGTCATTACAATGTAGATGCTACTTATCACTTTCTCATCTAGGATATAGAAATACATATTCTTTTGAGAAATGAAAACTGAATCATTAATAATCTCCCCCTCCACTTCAAAAGCCGAAATAAAAATAAAAAGAAAAAATCCTATTAAATCTAATGAGATATTTAACCATGTATCTTAAAATAAATATCAAGGGAAATAAACACAAGAAACATTTATCAATTAGCTTGGATAACCATATCCCTATATTATTTTCTCCCATTAGTATTTAATCCCAAATGAATGTAAGCTAAAATTCTGTTTTACTGTAATGTAGCTTTATATTATATTCCAAAATGGAATTTTAATCTTTTACAATTATTTTTATCAAGGTAAAAATAAATGATGAGTAACTTGAAACCAATTTCAAATGAATAAACTGAAAGCACAAAACCATAGATAATCTTTAGAAGTATTTGTATATATATATTTACATACATATTTTGAAATCTTACATATATTTAAGATTTCATCTTTGCATTGAATATTCATATTTGTGGTTGAACATTCATCTATGGTTAACGAACTGAAATATATTTTCCAGCAGAAATAATTTATAATGATTTGGTATAATATTGTTAATCTTCAAAGTCATTTGAAAAGCTGTAGTATCCTGTTTTTGTTTGTTCTGAGTCTATGTAAAAGAAAAAAAATCTCCAATATATGCAACAGTTGGCTTTATGCGATTAACAATTAAGAAACCTTACTCAGTTCCACCCTTTTCTGATCTTGTTTCATCATTAATTCATCTAAGATCCAAATGTAAAACAGAGACAAAGATGGAGCTATTAAGGAAATCCCATTTCATGCGTACTGTCTAGGATTTTGTCTCTTTCTTACAACTGCTAGCAGGTAATGATTTAGTGAGAGTTCACAAAATAAAGTGGATAAAAAGAAACCAAGTTTGGGGTGAAATTAGATTCCTCTTTATTGAGCATGTAATGAAAACAGGACAATGTATATACAATAAATTTGACTATATAGAAAGAGAGGAAGGAGATCATCATTCTTAGTAGTCTATATCAGAATTCCTGCATACATACTTTTTAATAAATAAAGTAAAAGCTAAAACAAACTAAATTAAAAGGAAAAGGAAAAAGAAATGGAAAAGAGAAGCAAAAAAGAAAAGAAAATAGCAATAAAGAAATGGTTTCCAACCATCATCACACCCTCTTCCACCGTACAAGTTACAAATAAATTCTTCACCACATAACCTCTCCACACCTACACAATCCAGAAATCATCTTATTGGTTCAGCAAAAAGAGTTATTAGAAATATCAAAACAAACATTATCCCTGGTTAAATAGTCCAACTTTAGAGTCCTTCTTTTTTACTCTGCACAATCTTTACCTCTAAATCAGGGGTGTCAAACTGGCGGCCCATGAGCCAGATGCTTCACGCATAGGCCATGCCCATCCCAGCTCCATGAATTGGGGGGGGGGGGGTATCACAAAATGTCATGTGACAGCTATGTGATGCCATGAGTTTGACACCTGTGCTCTACAGAAATCATTCCTGTGGCATCAAAGTTGATCTTTCATTCTCTTTGGCTCTTAAAAAGAGTCTTCAAAGTTTTCACCAGGCTTTCTTGTCACATCTCTTCCATGTCAAGAGCCTTGAATTTTTTATTTGACTTTCCTATTCCCATTTTGCTAATCTTGATTTTTTTTATCTTCCATGTCTCTGTAATGTTTATGTCAGGTTAAAAAAAAAACTTTTCTCATCTTGTAAATGTTTATCCATTGAAATCTATATCCTTTCTGAAATAATAGTTATTAATATTTCAGTCCATGGTTTTTTTAAAAAAAAAAACCTCTTCAACATAAAAATAGCGCAAACCTAACCATTTTAACTCTCTTCTGTCTGGGTCAGTAGCTCCTTAGTGTCCGTTAGCACCTTCATTAAGCCTCAGCTCTTAATATAAGTTTGGTTCCATTTTAATCATTTTCCATGATTACATTATTTAATTATAAATTTATTTTTCAAATGTTTCAGCAAAAGTTATATAGAGAGAAATTTCTTCATACAGTTGTACTTTTTAAAAGAGTATGTAGTAGAACTTTTGTGTAGAATTCTATTGGTATTTTGCCAATTTAAATTTTTATACTCTCTGTTTAAAATATCTTACATTCAAAAAAGGCAAAACCCACCAGGTGTGAAATTAAGCCTACTGTTTTAAGGTCCCATACATTCTCATACATTCCCAAATGCTATGAGAAAGTATGTTTACCTTATGAGGAGCAGACATATAGAGCACTTGTGGGCATTTTTCTGTGCTCCCCATCTTTGGAGAAATTTGAAGGACTTGTCAAACTAATATTTTATCTGTGCAGTGGTTGTCATCTCTGAAGAGACATCTTCAGTCAGACATAATAGAAGCCACAATCCAAAAAAAATTTCATGTACTTATACACTTTTTAAAATGATATATAGTAGAAGTTGTGTGGAGAATTCTGTGCATTAGACAGCATTATATGACAAGCTTAGTAAAAAATATAGATGACAGTACATCAGGATTTCTTAAAAAGAAATGATAGTCTGAATATAGATTGTCCACATGTCATTACCATTCATGCCTCCTTACATCTATATTTTTGATTTTAGTTGTTGAATTTATTTATAGCAGGAGCAGACTTATATGCTGAAGAAAAATATAATGAATGAGGGAGAGAACAAAAAACTCCATGTCTGATTAATATATCAGTGGGAGATTACTGGGAAATCCCAGGTTTGTAACTTAGAACTGGAAATAACAAAAAATAAAAATAAAAATAAAAAAGGTAATGGCCAGACTTCCTAGTGTTACAAAAATAAACATAATATGAATGCTAATGTCATGAACTACCTTCAGATAGCTGAACACAAGTACATGGAAGTGGGATCTGTATCTCTGTACTTCAACATGTTGTAATATTGGCATTATCAGGACTTTCTGTTATCATCAGAATTCAAGCTCTACCTTTACCTTTTTAAAAAACTGAGAAGGCTTAATTTTCTCTTTTTAAGAAGAATTTTAGGAGAATGAATATTAAAGTAATGATAGTATTACATTGAATGTATTTTCCCATCTAGGCTTTTGTTTCTTTTTCCTGGGGTTTTAATTCATTTTAGATCAGAGTGTAATTTAAGGAGAGGTTTTGCTAGGTTATACTCAGCCTAACTAACACATGAAGCCCTGGATTAGGACTGCAATATACCACTCAACATAATTTGCCAAGGAATATTAGTAATAATGATCATTAAAGAATAGCAGAAGAGCGGGGAGACACACAATAAATTCCATCCTTCTTCCCTTTGTAATCTTCTAATTTGGGATTGTGCCAAATGTCCTGTCAAGATAATAAGGCATATTATTGCTAACTAGAAAAATAGTCTCCAAGGCTTGAAAGTTTCATTTATCCGGAAGTTAATTATATATTTAAGTCTATTAAAAAGAAAAACCCAGAATGATGGAGGTATGAAGCATTTCTCAATGTATTTAGATTTCTCAGAATGCAAACAATTTTCCATAGTTTCAGTAATTAACCTTGTAGACAGATTCAGGAAACTAAAATGAAGAGGTTGATAAGAAAGTATAAACAAGTAAATAAAGTAAAATATTATATGAGTCTTTAGTTTTCAGTAGTTTTACAATATTGTATATAAACACTATTTTAAGCTGCAACAAAATGAAAAATAATTGATACAGCCAGTAATTTTCACTGTAATTTATATCCAAAAATATAGATTTATTGTATACATAAACAGTACAGTCATATACACTCTTTTAAAAGACTTACTGAATTGAATATATTTTCTATGTATGTAGGTATAGAGTTGCAATCATAGGGCTTTTCCACATTTCAGCCTTCCGTTGCTTGTCTCGAGGGATAAAGTGGTCTAAAATGTACTTGATTTAGGAAATCCTTCCTTGCTTTGGAAGCAGTGGTGCCTTGATGTTATGTCCATATTGTGTCAATTAAAACCCACACTATATGAATTTTCTGCTTTTTATACTTCCTGGGTCAGTAAACAAAATGACCATTTAACCTTTTTTTCTGTTCTTGGACTACAAGATGAAAGTGACAGAATTCTTATCAATTTCATCTGGTCAAAACCAAAAACCGCTCTACCACTTTTCTATCACTGGTAAGTTAATTTTTGAATAGGGGGATGGGTAAGCTGGAGAAACCCAACATCTCATCATTCCACTGGAGAAAAAAAAATGGAGGGCAATGACTGTCAGAAGCTGCCTTCTGCCACAAGTCACAGTAGCTAAATGAAGCTAAAAAGCTTTGCTGAAGAATTGAAGTGCAGCACGCTAAACAAATGATCCAATTGGAATCAGCATATATCAGATAGTATGAAGCCAAAAACATGGCTGGAGGTTGTGTTAATTGCAGGGGAGTTGAGTTCGTATGTCTTCCTACCTTCGATAAATATTGGCTGCTTCATGCTGGTGCTGGAGTATGCTAGAAGCACAGATTTGCTCAGAGACTGTGACATTAATTATATTATTTTTACATTTTTTGTTAAATCAGCTTCTGTATTTGCCACCATCCCATGATGCTTCTAAAATGACTATTCACAGTGAATTGAGATATTTCAGTTGTTTACTACATTTCCTTTTTATCCATTGGCTTGGTTTCCATTTCTAGAAATTCCAACTTATCCTTTCAGTTTTGAGGTTTTTTCCCCTTCTTGAAATGGTATTAAACTATAACAAAATCTTGCAAATCTGAATGTTTTCCCCCTCTCTCCTTTTATCTTTATGTCAGCTAGGAAAGGGCTTGCCAGAGATGTTTGCTCAAGTTATTTTCTTGGCCTAGGCTTAAGCCTGCTTCTTTGTCCATGTCCTTGGTAGTTCTCTTTCTCCTGTCTTTCAAAGGAACCCCTTTGCTTTTTACATGATGTGGTTCAACTGTCTGTCAACAGGTTCAGAGCAAAGCTGCCTGGCAAGACTCACCTTCAGCAAAACACTGACTTCAAAGTGTTATAGGAAACAGTTGAAACCTATTATTTATGCCAAATAACATGTTACAGAAGTATTGCCTGAAAGGGTTCCAAAGTTCTGCACCTGTCACAATCACTGCTCTCTTATTTTGTATCTATAAACAACTGCATAAAAATAGTAACTATGGATTCAATTTTGCCTAAAGGTGTGTTTAATTTTTCTACCATGTAGATGTTGTGTCAGCTTCTATTCATTTATGGGCTCATTGAAATATAATTTGACCAAGGACGCCTACATTTTTGCATGTAGGTGTATACTATCACAATATGCCTTTTCAAAATCCAGGTAAGCCTGTCAGTTTCTGAATTCTTATAGAAACACAAGCAATCACTGTGGGTTAAAATGGGGATTAGGAACTAAAATAGGTTTATCTATCTTAGCTAGGAACTAAGATAGGTTTCTTCTATATAGTTGCAGGTAATGAATGGTCAATGTCAGGGTGAAAAAGGTTCATATAATCTCCTCAGTCCTGGTTTTATGTTGTTCATAAATTGCTATATTCATAAATGTCTATAATATTCCAAGTACTACAGAAATATAATTCAGTGTTACACTGGAGACCAATCAGATAAAGCATATGTTATATATCATATATTATATTTTAATCATTTGTTTACTGTACAAATATAGAGGGAAATTTATATTTACATACAGGAACATTGGAACATTTCAAATAAACAGATTTTTGATTCTTAATTATCTTAATGTACTTAAGATAATTTTTTATTACAAAAATCCTATATATCCCATTTTCTCTGTGTTTAGCAATCACAAAGTGGGTTTTTGACAATCTAGCCTGAAAATCAATTGAAAATCTGGTTGATTTATTTATTTTTATTCCATTGAATCATATCTAATTCTGAAGGGCTGACTGAACAAGGCCCTGCAGTTTTCTTGGCAAGGCTCTTTCAGAAGTAGTTTGCCATGACTTCCTTCCTAGGGCTGAGAGGATATGACTGGGCCCTAGGTCACCCAGCTGCCTTTGTGTCTAAGGTAGGATTAGAACTTATGATCCCCCAATTTCTAGTTTTAACCATTAAACAAAATTGACTCTTCAAAGGTGATTTTCAGTATACAATAAATGTGCAGGAAAGTCTGAATTTTGTATTTATTTTATCTTTTACATAAGTGCAGGAGATTGAACTTTTCCTAATGTGATTTCACATGTGAACCTGTTGCTGAGTAAACAGAAAGCTATCGCTAGGATTAAACTAAATCCTTAGCATTATATTTAAAGATTCATTGCAAACAAGCCTTACCATATGCAGTTGTATTAGATACAAGAATATGTTTAATAAATCCTAATTGTTACTGAGATTCGGCAATGTTAAATGACTAATATGGCCAATATTTTTTATGGTTTAGTTTAGCTAAAGACCCAAAGAGTAATTTCATGTATTTGAATGTATTGAATGTATTTGAATGTATTTTTATCAGTATTGCATGCTAATTAATTTCTCCAATAATTTTAAAGAGCTGAGGTGGCGCAGTGGTTAAATGCAGCACTGCAGGCTATTTCAGCTGACTGCAGTTCTGCAGTTCGGCTGTTCAAATCTCACCGGCTCAGGGTTGACTCAGCCTTCCATCCTTCTGAGGTGGGTAAAATGAGGACCCAGATTGTTGTTGGGGGCAATATGCTGACTCTGTAAACCGCTTAGAGAGGGCTGAAAGCTCTATGAGTCTAACTGCTATTGCTATTGCTATTAAAAACCTGGAATTAAAATTAGAGGTTCTTTTTCTTTCTTGAAACCCCCCCCCTTTGTTTTCAGATTTGTTAAACTGATTCATTTAGAATTAAGTTATAATTACTCTAAATTTTATTAAAGATGTGTTAATAGAAGTGTGAGACATATCATACATATCAAAAGATTCATGAAAATTTCATGGTATTGTCTTCAATCTCCAAAGACCTTTTGACTAAAAATGGCTTATTTTATAGCACAGGGATCTTTTAAAGAAAATAAAAGTACAAAAAGAAATAACAGATGAACATACACATAGCAAATAAGCATGTCATTTATTGTAAAAAATGGCATCTGCCTTCTGTCTGCCTAAGATGGAAAAAAACTTTGGATATATATTTACTACTGTGAAATGTAGTTTCAGCCATGTAATAGATTTCCATAAAGTCATATGCATTTTGGATATTAAGTACATATATTCAAGAGGGCAGATACTTTTCTTGGAAATCTGTAAAAGTATCTACAGAAGTTGCTACAGTACAAGAATTTGCATCCAGTCTTTATGTGTAGAATATGACCTAGAGGTGAGACATTCAGAAATGCTTTCAGATTAAAACCAACTCTTCAGATCCTGAGTTCAATGACCTTAGACAGAAGTGGATATTTGTTGTCAATGTGTATATCTGAATGAGATGCAAACTTAAACTCAATATACATTACGTGGAAAGAGATACCTATTGTATTTTTCAGATTATAAGACGCACCAAGATTTTGAAGAGGTAAATTAAAAAAAAGTTTTTCCACTTTGCAGACCTACCAAACCCTCTGAATAGCAATAGCAATAGCAATAGCAGTAGACTTATATACCGCTTCATAGGCCTTTCAGGCCTCTCTAAGCGGTTTACAGAGAGTCAGCATATTGCCCGCAACAATCTGGGTCCTCATTTTACCCACCTCGGAAGGATGGAAGGCTGAGTCAACCCTGAGCCGGTGAGATTTGAACCGCTGACCTGCTGATCTAGCAGTAGCCTGCAGTGCTGCATTTAACCACTGCGCCACCTTGGCTCACCTTGGTTTTTTGTTTTTGTTTTTTGTGAAAAACAGGGCATACAGAGAATTTGAGAGGCTTGCAACGTGCTCCTGGGGGCTAGGAGGCCAAAAACGAACAAAAAATAAGCTTTTTTTTTTTTTTTGCTAAAAATGGGCCTACTTTTTGCAAAAAACAGGACATGCATAGGCATTGGGAGGCTTGTAGAGTGCTCCTGGGGGCTGGGGGAGCAAAAAAAAAAAACGGCCCTGCCCAGCCCCCAGGAGTACTTTGCAGGCCTCCCAAACCCTTTGCACATCCATTTTTGTGAAGGGGGCAGAGTTTCTGGGGGCCAAAAATGTTGTATTCAGTGTATAAGACGCATTGAGATTTTCAACCTCTTTTTTGGAGGAAAAAGTCTTATACTCTGAAAAATAAGGTAAATATCCATGCCTGGGCTTTATAACTAAGTTTAGCTCAGATTTTTGCATCAATGTATCCAAGAGACTTAATTATAATACCTAGGTTTAGCTATGTCCATTAGGTAGTCAATACATTATGGTTACTTTCTTATACCCAGTCTTTTTAATGTAGTATAGTGGAAAGAAATCAGTCATTCCTTGGAGAATTCCTAGTATTTTATGTACAACTTCTTATGAATGCTTCCAGAACAGGTTTTTCACTATTTTAAGTTATACTAACAAGTCATATATCTGACAGCTTCAATAATATAATCCCTGTTTGATTGCTACAGCAGCAAAATGGTTAAACTGAATAGTGGGGAAATATAATATGTATCAGCTCAAACAAGCTAGTATATCATAAGCTAAGGCACCTCTCATCTCTCATCTTTCAGGCTCACATACTTCTAATTTATTGTTATACATTCTGAGCAAAGATATTGAAAATCCACTCCAATTTAATAACAAGTTATACAGTTCAGACCAGTTTGATCTGATAATATATGTACACATAGTATGGGAATTTTCATAGATGTAGTTCCCCACCCTTCCCGGTGTGGTATTATTTGAGAAGAGGAATCATAATCAGATATATAGAGAGAAAAATATGGATAGCTGCTTGGTCTGCATTTTAAGTGAACAAAACTGTTTTGCATACTAGACACATGAACGGTTTGGAATATCTTAGCTATTATATTTGTGTATGTATATATGCACAATATGAGAGATAAATATGAGAGCTAAATAGCTTGAAATAGATCTATACTAGTCTCCCTTTATTTATTTATCAGCACAAATAAAAAAACATGTATGTGTGTGTGTGTGTGTGTGTGTGTGTATGTATGTATGTATGTATGTGTGTGTATGTGTATGTATATATATATATATATGTATATATATATATGTGTATATATGTATGTATGTATGTGTGTGTATGTGTGTGTATATATATATGTATATATGTATGTATGTATGTATGTATATGCATACATATACATACATACATACATACATACATACATACATACATACATACATACATACATACATATATATATATATATATATATATATATATATATATATGAGTCAATGGGGCTTCAAGTCTTGGTGCAGCATTTGTTGGCTCAGCTACATCCCACGATTCTGTCTTCAAGGTAGTCAGATAAGTCACTTCAGATGACAAAGGTAGACAGTCAAGCAAACTTCCAGCAAAGAAATGACAAATTAAAGGGAGCTCTGCTGAGGATGGACCTGATAATCATGATGAAAGCAGAGTAAACAAATGGACCAGCTCTTCGCGATTCATCTCCAGACAAGGAGATCACTTGGAAGCGCTACATGTGTTCCAGACAGTGGAACTTCATGAGGAAACTGACAGATAGCAGTCTCTCATGTGTTTAGAGCTCCACCTTAGTGCAAACCATGGAAAGCACTTTTTAAAGACACTGAGTTCACATACTTCCTTTCTTAATTACTTTTGGAAATTGTCTTTTAATTGGTTTTTAGATATTGGGAATCTTTAGAATTGTATGTTTTACTACAATGGATGAGTGACTTTCAATCCTGATCAAAAGAAGATTTAATTTTTTTTAAAAAGTATTCTTTGCATCCCTACTTCATAAAGTATGTAACCCTAATTTTCAGTAAATGCACCCACAAAACACCTGCAGTTTTGGTGATGGATAGCTTCTTGGTATCAATCCTGGAATTAATTTTGCTATCTGTTGAAGGAGAACATTAGCCTTAAATCCCATAACTAATTTAAGTGGCACTGTAGCATTCCAATCACAGCTCTGCCAGCATGCCATGGACTGTTTCCATCCCTTGGGCAGCAGATGTTACAAATATAATGCTGCCCCAAACAGCATACTTATATCTTTCGATCTGTTGATGCTTTGTTGCAATGCTGCATACACTTTTGCAAAATTATTTTTGTTTATTACACATTGTGTATATACTGCTTTCCATTATGCCTGCTCATTAGCCTGCTATCTGTCATTCATACTGGAATCTTAATAGCTGCTGACTTACTCAGAATGTCTATAGATTTCTGTAGCCTATAAGACTATCCACAAGGAGTTTGCTTTGGGACAGAATTAATTAGAAAAAGTATATATCTCACTTCCAAAGGCAACCAAAATTGGTTTTGTCAATGATCTCTCTTTTGTTGTTGTTCACTTGTTAAGTCATGACTTACCCTTCATGATTCCCAAGGACCACAGCAAACCAGCCTCCCTCTCCCCATCCTTCACTATCTTTCATAGTTTCCACAAATCCATGTTCATTGGGTTGATGATTCTATCTAATAATGTCATCCCTTGCTGTCCCTTTTCCTTTTGCCGTCTATCTTTCCCAACATCAGGAGGTTTTTTCCCCAATGAGTCCTTTCTTCTTATTTGGTGACCAAAGTATTTGAGCTACAGCTTCAGTATCTGTCCTTCAAAAAAAAGTCAGGGGTGATTTCTTTTACGATTGAGGGGCTCCCTCATTTAGGGTGGTTGAATATGCTGTCTTTAAAAACTTAGAAAATTTTCCAGAGTCACATATTTGAGGGTCCATAACATACAAATCACAATTCTTCTCACAATTCTGATAAAAATATTATGTGTCTCAAAAGCAATGTTTCTTCTGGTGGCAAAATATGTAGGAAACATTTCTGTTTTTATTTTCAGTTTTCCTTCATCTCTGCAAACTGAAATGTGTTGTAAATTTCCCATATTTCTTTCTCTGAAAAACACACAAAAAATAAAATTCAATGAAGCTATTCCTCTCTCTGGAGCAGTTAGCAATCAGATAAAATTGAGCTACGGAAGTCATATATGTCAATTCTCTGTGGTATTTCCTGCTATTTCCAGGACACCAAGGGTTGAAAAAGAAATTTAGAATTCACTCATACTGTCATCATATAGTATCTACTGGCCTGACATCATGACTAAATTCTATCTTAGGTCTAAGGTCTACAGTTGAATCACTTCAGATGGCAAACAAGACCTTCTTTATTCTTAGGAAGAAATCCAAGCAGATACAGCAAATGACATAAAATGAGAATAGAACATGCAGAAAAGGACAAAGTCTGAGCATCTATCTGTTTGGAGAGAGAGGGGGGGGAGGGAGGGAAGGAGGGAGGGAGGGAGGAAGAACAAACACATGAATTATATTTATTGAGCATTGTCTAAGTGGCATTTGCTAACTCACTTTAACACCATTATGTCATGCTTGACTTTTAAAAAACATATACAATGTGTAGCTTAAGTAAATTAGAAAGTCTTTTAAAAATTAATTCCTTTTAAGGGAAAAAACTACAGACTGATGAAAATGTCTAAGAAAACTTTGCTGGAAAAAGTTATAAAATACCATTATTTGATACATAAGTAGATTGACTTTGTAGAATATTTTTTTATATTTACTAAATGTAAATTTAAGTAATCATTTTAAGAAAAAACATAGGTTAATTGAACAAATATAGTCATTAGAACGAGTATGAATTAGAATGGACTAAAAGCTTTTGAACTTGTTGTGAAGCATGAAAAGAGTTTTAACATTACAACCCTGACTATATATTCTTAGGCATTCAATTTCAGAGACTCCAAGAATCAAAAGAGGTGTTAGCTGAAACTCTGAAAGATAAAATAGTGTTGTTAATCTTCCTTCCTTCCTTCCTTCCTTCCTAACATAGAAGATTGATAGTGGTCAGGAGCTAAGGAACTATCAGATTCTGTAGATTGCCTCCCCTTGTCATGATGTGTTTTTGATACTAATGTTCTGGTGTAAAAAAAATCAATCTGATTTTTTGGGAATAATAGAAAAACGTTTATAGTTCAGAGTTCTTGATGCTCTCTGAACTTGGTTATTTTTCTGCAGATGTTCCATTACCTGACTATGGTGTATAATATCTATTAGAAGTGAGTGGGGTTTGCTCTCTGTTTATATACAGTAGCTTGCCTTTTATAGTTGGTGGGATGTTGTTTTCTCCTTGGTAGTTCCTTGATTAGGGTGTTGATTGCTGCTTGATTCTTTGTCTGATTTGGTAGCACCTTGATTAGGGTATTGTTTATTGCTTGATTGTTTATCTGGTATTGCTACTGGTGTTAATCCCTGCTTATCTGGGTGCTGATTGCTGGCAAGGAGGTGTTCTGATCTTTTTGTTTCCTTTTTAGTTTTTTTATTTTTATCTTTTGAATGAAGTGTAAATGTTGTTTACGTACTGAAAACAGTTTCCAGTATAATGATCTCAGACTTTTACTAGGAATGATACTGTTCTAGGGACAGAAATGGATTTACCTATATTTACTAACTGATGAAAAGATTCCACAAGGAGTAAAACAAATGACAAAAACAGTGTTGTTATGTTGTAAACACATTGTAATATTATGTCTTTTCTGTACACATATTGTCATGTTGCACACATGTATGAAGCAGATGCAGCATTTGCAATTGACGGTAACTAATTAGATAGAGTCAATGTGGTGTAGAGATTAAAGCATCAGGTAGAAACTGGGAGTCTGTGAGTTCTAGTCCTGCCTTGGGCGTGAAGCCAGCTGAGTGATCATGGCTAAACACTTTCTCTTAGTACTTGGAAGGCAATGGTAAAACACTTGTGAAATATCTTTCAAAGAAAACTGTGGTGTCTGAGAATCAGATATCATTGAATGAAGGAAAAAAACATAGAAATTATAGATCTTCTTTTGGAGCTTATTTGAATTGCATAAAGCTTAGCATTTTATTTTCTAGCCATATACTGAATTTTATGGTTCTTTCTTATTAATATTCATTAATGCTAGTAGCAACTTGTATAACAACTTTACCATGACTGATGAAAATGTTTTCTGTGACTATATTCTATCTAAAGCATTAATTATGACTTTCTTCCCAAAACTTATACTAAAATTAAATTACTCAAGGACATGTAAACAAGTGCAATGATTGAAATAAATAACTTTCATTCCTCCTGTTTACCTATGACAATTTCACTGTACCCACGGTATGTAGTCCTAAATAGTCAATCTTTAAAATATATTTCTCCTTCCCTAAATGAGTAGGGAATATCATCTATCTATATCTCTGTTTGTCTACATTGTATCTTGTTTTTTCTACATAATCTGTGCAGCTCAGATAAAATGGCATAATTATTATTCAAACAATTAAATATTAAAACTGCCCTAATAAAACACATGGAAGGGCCCTTAACCACCAATGCCCAATGAAATTATATCCTCACTAAATCCTTATTGAACAATCGAAACATATAAGCCATCTGGCTCTTAAGAGGTAGAATATTCCAACATATTGGAGCTGTTACAGGAAAGGTCTATTAACCCTGTATCTTTAACATTTTAAGATGTGGGGACATGAAGCATTGTTTCATACCAAGCAGAAAAATTTTATTTGGAAAAGATAGTCCACTAGGTGACAATTCTTCAAGCCATTTTAATATGCAGTTGTTGTTAGAGTTTCAACTTGCAGGAGTAAAATTAACAATCTCGTTTTCTTCATGTTGAGAATTACTGATTATGTGGAAAATTACAGCTGCTATTCTCCTGAGTGTCAATGTGAGTGATACAAATGATTGCCACATTATCATTTCTGCACAGTTCTACTTGCATATATTATAATAAACTCTTTTTTTTTGCTAGTGGTAATTTTTCACCCTTACTAGAATTCATTTTGCATTAGTAATCAGCAATGATCCCTTCATTTTCTTAAGCATTCTCCAGTTAGATGAGTTGCTTATAAAGCAGTTTCTTAAAGTACTGTATAGCACATAGTTCACTGAACTAGAACTTGGGTGAGGTGAAGAGGCAAGGATCTAAACAACTCAATTGTCATACAGTTATATTTGGAAGCACACAGCTATGATGTAATGTATTTGCAGAGGAATAGGAGAAAAAAGCCTTTTGAGAAAATCTATTTCCTAAAGAACAATGCGTTATGATGTAGCAATTTCCAGAGAAGTATCCAGAAGAGAAAAAAGGACTGGACTTGGGTAGAATGTTCATTTATATTCTATCTAGTAGCAAACTGTAATATAGAGCCTTAATAAAATCATGAGTGATGAAGAGACTATGATTAATGCAATATAGTGTCTTTCATACTTTTCCTTAACAAGAGCCAGTGCTAGGGAACACTGGCTCTTTTTCTCTTCTTCTCCATCATATTTCCCATTCTAAAAATCATAATGAAATTTTTTGATACTGTATGCATGGTTTCAAAAAGGATAAGTGTTGAGAGAAGATTTTGCTGCTTTTTTTTGTTTAGATATTTATCTGTCCAAAAGTGAAACCCCCAGTTTTAAGTCCATTTCAGAGAGCATAGTGGTAGAAAGGAATACTTGCTTCATTTGCAATTATGATGTTTTCATTCAGTCAAATTTCAGTACTTTGTGGTAACAAGTTACTATGCAAACTGTATCCAAACTCAAGAGTGTTTTATAGTTTTGTGTGTGCTAATTAATCAGGTCAAGCAACATTAAAGTTTACTTATTTAATTTAATTCTCATAAAAATTCATGAGAAAATGATAAGACCCATACTGTTCTGAAATGTCAATAGTGTTAAAAATGATTGTCACTCATTGTTGAAAATTTTCAGTGTAGTATAATTATCTTTTACTAAAAATTTAAAGCTATCTCTTAGACTATCTTTAAATGTCAGGAAATATTGTTGCTAATGAGGTATATACAAATGTTATGCAAATAACAATACCATGACAAAATTATATGGTAAATAAGCTATTTCTAATATTAATTGGCATTGGATTTTAATATAGAGTTTTGCAAGGAATTCTTCTTTTTTCTGAGAGTGTGTTTCATATACACATAGGTTCTGTTATTTTAAGGCAATCCAAGTTTATCCAGGTTTTTTTAAACCACTTCGTAAGAACTGCACAGGTAAATCATTGATTTTTAAAATAACAATGTTAATGTGGGCAAATCCTAATGATATATTACTTTTAAATTAAAGAATGAAACCCCCTGTAGTTTGAAAAAAAATGTTAGGGCCTTTAAAGGAAACAAGGTTCATATGCTTCCTTTTCTAATCAGTTTTGAAAATTGCTTAACTTCTTTTCAGAAGATAGGAATCTTTGGATCCTGAAAACACCCAATGAGGTTTTTTTTTTTCCAATCCTTAGTGAATTTTTTTTTAAATGCAAGTCTAAGGACTATTTTCTGAGGGGAAAATAATTAGCAAAATTATGTCCCAAAGGTGTTTTTTCAAGAGGCAATGGGACTTTCTGGTTTTTCACTGAAGACATTTAACTTCTCATCTAATTTCATTCCTGGTCAGAGCTGAAGAAGCTTCTTGAATGAGAAGTGAAACATCTTCAAAGAAAAACTAGAAAGTCCAGTTGACTCTTGAAAAAGCACCTTTGGGACAACCATGACCTGGATGACTGAGAATATCTATAGATATTTAGAAAAATTATGATTAGAACTTTAAAAGTTACCTATAAAGGTCCAGATGGATTTAAAATAAGATTTGGGAGTTAATTATAAGAATTCTTCCCATAGAAAAAGAGTTAATTGGGCTCAACATGTCAAAAATACCTAACTTGACTCTGCTGGCATATCATATAAACCCAACAAAAGAGAAACAATTCTGTACATAAATACAACCCAATCATGTATAATGCTATGTATTATATACAGAAACATATTTCAGAAATGAAATACAAGAGAAGCAAACTCATTTTCCGAGTCATGCTTTCAAGAATAGTTGTCAGTTATTGATGAAGGCTGACATGTCACCCAAAACAGTGGGGCATGTCACCTTTGACAGGTTCACCATCACTGGCTTAGCATGATGGGGGAAATCAGTCTAGCATGTTAAGGATTCAACTGTTTTCCAGATATAGTTTTATCATGCTTCATGAAACCAATACAATATGCTTGCCACAGTAATGACACATAGATCATTTTTTTGAGCACAGAAAAGACACCCCCCCCCAAAAAAAAACAACTAGGTTGTTTTCCAAAAAGCAATTTGAAAAATAGGTAAATCACAGCTCCTATATCTCCAGTTATACTGTTTCGTGGGGATTTAAATTGGGAACCAGCAGTACTCCATTTGATATTTCCATGAACAAGTACTACTGCATAACTATCAGAAAAGGATATTAATTCAGGCTGTCAAACCATGTATTAACTTAATTTCAGAAACTTTTGCAAAAAAGAAAAAGAAAAAAGAAACCAGGAATAACATGCAGCAAAAAACACTCTATTTGACTTGTTACTCTTCACAACATAGACTATTCAGAGCTTCTAAAACAAAGATAAAAATAATAGTCTAGGAAAAGCACAATATCTGAATATAGATTTGCCTATTTGCTGTCTTCAACTTCATTTCTCCCTTTTTTGTAACCAGTTTCCCTCCTTTCCCTCCCTAACACCAAGAGATATATTGAAGGGCATAAAATAAAAGATGCACTTAAGTGGCATTGAAGCTTCATTTCTTGATGTGGACATTGTTCTTCTGTGAATCTGAAAAAAGGCTTTTTCACAGCTATTTCTTCATAAAGGGCTCCTAGCATTTTGAGAGGGCTTTTACAGATCACTTATGGTATCCACTGAATGTAGAAGCCATATGTTGTCTGAACGAAATGTCTGAGTGTTTTAATGGCAGCTGCCTGAAGGAAAGTGTCAAAAGATGAATGTACAAACAGGATTTATTAAAGGACCTGTCCAATTTCTGCAACAAAAGATTTGGTATCACTTTAACCAAACCTGCAGGGAATATTCCCTTATTCAGTCTTATTCCCTTTTCCCCTTTGTGTCTGGATTTATATGTCAAAGCAAGGCACGATGACTTGGGCCTGATTTGGCATTTATCTTCCCTATTGAAGAGACAAATTCATCACAATCGACATTGCCACAAATGAGTTCTAAGGTCGTTTCACAAGTGAAGACAAATGATGCATTGGAAGAAAGCCTGAATAAGTTACATTAAAAACCCAATAAGCCACAATTTTGCTGTGGCCCCAGTTTAGTTTAGATCTCCACTATCCTATCCAAAGCTTGTAGGATGGGATAATTCCTCATGGGATAATTCCTCATAGCTGCCTAAGCTCCCTATATCCAGTACTATTGTCAGCTTTTCCTGAAGCCAATTTTTAAAAAAATCCTATCCAGATTATACTGATTTGATAATATGGCCAGGTTGATGCTTAGTCTAAGCATCAACCCTTCCCTTATTTCCTGCCACTCTAATGCATTCAGAGAAAGCAAGTTGTGCTGCCTGGCACTTATATGGTACTAGCATTTACTCGCATCTGGTATCTTTTAGGAATTGTTCCTTCCTCATGAAACCCCATTCTTTGGAAATGTAGATACCATCATATGCTATTCAATATTTACCTTTCCTTTATAATTATATTTTGTCTCCCCCCCCTCCCAAAAAAACCCTTAAAGCAATGGGGACAATTCTTCATTTGTTGATCCATAAAACATTCAAAGCAAAAACAACTGATGATTTCACTTCATAGCAGCCAGATTCATTTACTTAAACCATGTAATTTTTCTCCAATGTACCTACATTGCAACTTAATGTTTGTTTATTTTAAGGAAAGAAAACCATTAAAGTTGAAAGGGAAGAGGGAAGAAGGAAAACTGTTGAATAAATGAGAATGGACCAGCATAAAATGGCCATACAAGGCAGTGAGCAAACACTGGATAGAAAAGATGTGCTGGAAATGAAGCTTGGAATATTGCCAGATTGTAATAAAAGTTTTGAATTAGTAAAGATGACTCAGAATGAGGTGAGGAGGAGAATATTTTTGAAGTACTGAAAAAATAGTTTTAAAACAGTTCTTCAACCTGCCTCTATTGGTGATTAAAGGTAGAAAGTACAGATTGGACCATAGTCAGGTTAAGTCTCATTTACCTTAATGAAATCCTTGCTACTAATACTACCTTTAAAACAAAAACAACATCAACAACAATTTGTTCATTACTGGTCCATAGTATTGTGGTTATAAGCAACTTCACTATTCTTTTACAAACTTATAGTTTATATGGGTCCTTATAGTTTAATTGTAGTATGAGATTAACCACACTGTTATACTAAAAAAAAGAAAAGGGGAAAATATTTATCTGAATTTTCAATTGATCAATTATTATTAGTTCAATGACCAGTAAAATTCAAAATAGAACAATCAAAAACAGTGAGCTAAATAAATACAATAAAATACTAGTATCTAGCAAAATAAATTCATGTATACATATTCATCAGTTGTTTTCTACACAACACATTTACTTGCAGGGATAAATGAGTAGACACAGGTTAACTACTAAATTTACATACAGTATGAGTGCTGTCTAATGATTGAACCACTACTATTGTGTTTTTAGAGTGAAACCTTAGGTACATTTTCCCCAAATGTTTGTTTTGGTGATATTTACTTAAAGTAAGTAATGAATAAGTGTGTTAAAAAAAAAACCATGTTTTTATATCTGCATGAATATTACTCTTTTACATGTACAAATGAATGCTAATGCAGTGTACATTAGTGATATACACCTCATTAATGTTGCACATGCAGTTCCATTCCAAAGCTAAAGAAACAAAATACTAGTGATGAAACTAACAGATTTTCACTCTTCCTCTGCAAAGAATACAGAGATTAAACCCAAGTTCTTTATCTGTTTTGCGTCTCAGAACTACTAAATATGAAGTGCAAACAGAAGGAAAGCTATTCAATTTCTCCAGTAGCCATTGTAAGCAGTTCCTTGAATCAAAAATAATTTGTCATACATCTAATTACAAATCTAACCACCCACAGCATAAGGAGAGAGAGGGGGGAGGGAGGGAGGGAGAGGGAGAAGGAGAGGGAGAGGGAGAGAATATAACATGAGAGTTTGCTCATGTAGCAATAAATATTAACCACCCATAGCGAGCAGAGACTGTAGTGTACCTAGTATATATTAAATTGTTCTTGTTCTATGTAATTTAATTTCCATTAGGAAACATTGTATCAGCAGAGTGAGAATTGTCATCTCAAGAATCTTGTCTACACTAGTAGAACTGAAGTCATCTTATCCCAGCAAAACTAGAATATTCACATTGGAAATCAATTTGGTATCATAACAGTAACATCTTGAAAGCAGCATGAAGCCTGTACAAACACTTTAAAAGACTTGCTGAGTCAATACTGATTTCATACAATATGGTATCTCAACACGCACACACAATTTTGAACACAGTAGCTTTTTTTTTTTTTACAAAATAAACTTTCCTCTGAAACATTTGTTTTATATTATATTGAAATAGTTCATTTTTCAAGACTGAAATATTGTCTCATGATGATAAAAAAGCTACTCCCAAGCAAAGTCCAGTTTATATTTATTGTTAACTCCAAATAATATTCTACAGAGCTTTTGGCTGAGGAGATGTGCTTTTGTGATGCATTGCCAATGCTGAGCAAAAGCCTGGCCATGGAGATTAGATTACCCCCTGTTTGCTGATTAGTATTTTTTTTTTTTTGAAAACCCCTAGAAATCAAGCTGTTTTAGGATTCTTTCTCTAATTTGATATTCTCATCTCCATTGTCAATATGCATTTAATAGCTCTCGGTGGCTCACATAAAATCAGTGGCTCACATAAAAATGTGATATAAAACAAACATCATATAAAAATTAAAAATAAAACAACATTCCAAAAATAGAGAGCAAAAGATGGCAACAACTCAAAACAGGGGAAGGTTCTCCCCAAAAACTCAGATTTTAGAAGCTGGTAGAAAATCAACAAAGAGGGAGACTGATCTTCATAGGAGGCTTTCCACAATAGTTGTGCTACACAAAAAGGAGCCTTTTGATCTCTCTGTCTCTGTCTCTGTCTCTGTCTCTGTCTCTCTCTCTCTCTCTCTCTCTCTCTCTGTCTCTCTCTGTCTCTCTCTCTCTCTCTCTCTCTCACACACACACACACACACACACACTGTAATACTTTCCACAGTGTGGGATCTATACTTTCTTCCCTGTAGATCAAATTGGCTCAGTTGATTAGGATAGATGGCCCTGCAGCCCTTTCTTGTTGCTAATACATGCAAATAAAAGCCGCAATAGTACCATTGTGAACTTCAAAAATCTTGGGAGAAGGATCAATTGGCTTCATATCCATTCTACCAAGTCCATGAAATATATTGTAAAGAGAAATAAGCATATTGCAAAGTCATTGACTAGCTGTAAACATGCTTTACTTTATTTCTGGGATCATAGTGTGAGTTGCAGATGAAGGATTGATGGATAATTATGAGGGATTTAATTGAATCCTTTGGAGGAATGAAAATGAAAATCAGGATAGTCATGTATAAAGACTTGTGCACTGTAGAAAATTGGAAAGTTGCTTATTTGGGGCCGCTTAAATTGCTCAATAAAAGAATCAAACGGACATTGGTTCATAAAGCTCATGGCCTCCTTCATCCTTATATGATTGCTTAAAGTATGACAAATAAAACAGAGGAGCTCAACAGGTTAGTAAAACAAGGCAAAAGGTATAATGGGGATCTTATGTAACAACTCCCATGTCTGTAATATAGCAACTGAAGCATATAATTATTGAAGAGATGCAGGAGAAAAGGAGGATGAATTACACTGTATGTTGGAAACATCCATTCCTACTGAGAAATCCAAATGAGTAAATTTGGCAAGGCTTAGAGAGCATCTGTGTTACAAGAAGAGGAACAAATAAAAGCAATATTCTTATTGGTGTTTGCTGTTGCCTGCCCACTAAGGAAAAGATATGCATTATGCCATCCAAAAGCAGTTTGCAGATCTTTCAAAGAGGCACATAACTGTAGTGATCAGGAATTTTAATTGCAGTGACAAATACAGAGATGAGCAATAGTTTCCATAGAAAAAAATTAAAGGTTTTTTTGTTACCCATATTCCTAAAATGTAAATTCAATACATACCTACTACAGAGTTAGCATAGCTCACTTCCAACTAAACCAGTGCAATATAATAACACTTTTAAGAAGTCCTTAGATCATAATAATTTAATTTAGGGCAAATGCTTTCCAACATAATATTTTCTTACTATTTGATAGGCAATGTTAAAACCTCAGTATTATAGAATGATGGGAATTATGAATATTAGGCAACATTATGATGACTATAAAATCCACAACAATTTTTCTCTTGTTGGCACTACAAGATAGACAGCTGAAATGGAGCAACTTTTCTTGGTAGGTATTTTAGTTTCAGAGACTAAATGGTTGAAGGATCTTCACGTATATTCTGAATTTCCTTCCCATTACTTTGTTCATACAAATATACTTGTATGATCCATTAGTTGAAAATCAGCAGCTCCAAATAATGGAAAAGCTGTTTATAAATAATAAACTGCTAGGAATATTGTGGCTATTTATTTTATATTTTAGAATCTGTATGACTGCTGAATAAGCTTTTTCTTCTTAAAAGGAAATGCAGGATTCTTCTTCACACATCCCCCTCCAAAATGCATGCATAATTAAGCAACATATGTTTGATGAATATCATTGATATAATAATGTCTCTCTCCTGGTTATGCCAGGATTCCTTTCCTTTTCCATATAGATGTCTATCTATTACACTACACTCTATTGGGATAAGCAATATTATGCAAAGGAGATATACTCACAAAGACTAAGAAATAATAAACCAAAGATATTAACATTTGAGATAAGAAAAATAAATATAGCTAAATTTAGATAATACTATATTCTTTATGCCTCTTCATAATTATAGTACCAGTAACACTTGTATGAGAAATATGCCTCAAATCTCCTTGGCTGAATAAAATTACTTTTGAATTCTTTTTACTAAGAAATATATTTATTTTATACTTTTAGGAATTTTACTTTTTATTAAAACTTGAAAATTCATTATATTACTTTTTTAGGTTTACTTAATTTTTAGATCTTATTTGTATTAAAAAAACATTTCTTCTAATGTCAGTATGGAACTCATTATCAAATTGATTTTTTCCTCTTTTCTAATGATACACAAGTTAGACATGCTGGAGCAAACATAGGTCTGATCATATTATGTCTAATCATGTTATGTCTAATGACATGGATGGACATGTTTCCCAACTGTTCTCATAATTGGCCAAGTTAAGCATAATTGGTTATTCCAGAATTATATTTCAGCAATATTGGGTAATAACATGCTAGATGACAGTCATGCACAGGTCAAAGTTATAAGTATCCTAACATAATTCAGATACTGCTGCCTCTAAGTTTTGTTTTGTTAAGGAAAATACATCTCATATAATATAACATCCATAGAGTATATATTCCAGTACTTCCTCAACATTTGATCTTGGTATGAGAATATGGAAGTTTTGAAATATACAGTAATTCTAATTCTAATTGGGTTTGACTGAAATCTCAGCATAATACACAATTGGGAATTATACCTATGAGAGGTTCTGCTTTGGAGTACATTATAACAATTTTAAGCTGAATATAGTTATAGCTTGTGAACTTTGGGAAATTGATGCTGGAACACTGGATAAATCATTTATTCCCATTTCCCATCAGCATTTTGGATTTTATAGCATCCTAAACCAGCTACATGTAGTATGAATTCTGTGATATGTTTGAGTTACTACTAATATTGAGTCCTACCATTTGATATCTCTAACATTGTAGACTTAGTTATTATGAGAGAATATAATGGGAACAAACGTAGCAGCAATAACTATGAATCTTAACGTCTAATTAGTTTTATTAAATTAAAAGTGAGGGAACAATAGCTTTCCTTGGCTGATTTCTGCTTGCTTTCTTCAGCAAAAAGTGTCAAATTTTAGCTTAGCCAACTTTAAAATCTTACTGACAATTTATTAATGCCCTCAAACTCTCTTCTAGGAAAGGAAATACTGGCTGTTAAGCGCAGCTTCCATACTAAAATATATTTAGTCAATTGAGTAATCTGCCAAGCTTTGTTCTGAAACTGTCAGTAATGGAATTGTTGAAGAACATTCTAGACATGATAGAGAGATGCAGAAGCATTTCAAATCAATCAGGCCATTGTTCTGGAATTTGCTGGGTGACTCAGTGCAGTTGGTGTCAACTTGAAATTACATTTGATTAGCAGAAGGAAAATGAATCGAGCAATTTAAATTTTTAAGCAGAAAACATTGCATCCAATAAGAATGTTCAATACCAACAATCTTGCACTCATTAGCAACCCTTTCATGTTAAAGGTAATCTATGCAAGCTGATGAATGAGTAAATAAAAAGCCCGGAAAACAACATTCCTGATTCAGTTGATGAAAAAAAACTGGTAATGTAGTATGCTTTGAAGAAGGGGAAGGGGAAAAGGAGGACAGGAGGAAGGTTGATTTACCTCTTTTTAAATATTAAATAATTTAGTAGTAATAATATTTTTGTGACAGTATTGCTGCTTCTAGGATGAGAGCACCATACTGAAATTTGAGGAAAGCTTCTGAAGGGAATTCTAATCCAGCAGTTTGGTCAATTCAGTACTGTGACTAGGTGGCTCAGTGGCTAAGACACTGAGCTTGTTGATCAGAAAGGTCAGCAGTTTGCAGTTCGAATCCCTAGTACAGGTCTCCTGCATCAGCAGGGTTGGAATAGATGACCTCCAAGTTCCCTCCCAACTTTGTTACTGTTTACTGTTGAAGAAATCTCTATAACAAGTTATGACTTCTCAAACAATTTGATTCTGCCTACCCCCTCCCTCAGTAGCAAAAATGACGGGAATGGCAATGCTTGCTAGAAGAAAGAGATAATGACAAGTATTGCAAAGCAGTCTGGATAATAAAGCTACAAATTGTGGAAATTGAAAGAACTTCAATTTTAAAGGTGTAGGGAACACATGATATTTTTAAAGGTTAAATGGAACTGGAAAAGACATTTAACCACCTTATTTAAAAAAGCCTATCTCTCCCCACAAAAAAAGTATGTTATTTGCTAGGTGAAAAAAATATAATATGTTTTATTATGATACACTGCTACATATAATTGAATTGGCTGAAGTTGCCTGGAGAAGAGGGGCCTATAGGTTTTTCATGCCAGACCATTGAAAAGCTTTACAGGTCAAAATCTAGCATCTTATACTGGACCTGGAAACAATCTAACAACCAGTGCAGGCCTGGAAAACTAGAATTATGTGCTCCCAATAGACCAGGAGATTAAAAGAATGCAGGCCACTGAATGTTGACCAATCAGTTTCCTGATATTTTTAAGGGCAGCCCCAAATAGAGCACATTACAGTAGTTAGACAAGCCTTGATAAGAATATGTTGTAAAATCCTCTGCAACAAGAATTAAGTATTAGTTCCTCAGGCCATAATTTCCATTTGCTCATTCAGCTGAAACGAATCCCAAAGGATGCTCTTCCATAATGAGATCATGAACCTGTTCTTTGGGAAGTAGTGCTTGTCCATAAAGAAGTAATTCTGATGGTAAAAGAAATTCTGATGTATCAGCAGCAATTCCAACTTGCAAGGATTTAGCTTCCCATGGTATCTCTCATGCTGTTCCCCCCACTCCATGTTTCCTATATTTCCAAATAACTTGCCCTTTTTAACTTCCAGGATATCCTGAAAGCAATGGCAGTTATAAAATAAGTTATTATTTGTTTAATTCTATGAACTGTAGTAGCATATGTTGAACTGCTCTGATTCTGAAATTATTTTGAATTTGGAACTACAGTAATTGCCTGGACGTGTAGGGATATCATACAGAATCCAGAATTTGAGCATCACTCACTTTAAAAGAAGGGTGTACCACAATCAGCCTTGGAATCTGTATTTAAAACCTCTTCAGTGCTCATCAGTTTTTGAAAGAGAAGTTAAATTAAATTTGGAGGGGTGAAATTTAAAAATATATACAACAGGAAGAAATATATTGGAGAGAATCAATATGAAAAAGCAAGCAAAAATTTAGGTTTTTTTTAAATTCTGGACATGCCCTCAATTAGTTTTGAGTTTACCCAGGTTTTTACAAAAAACACCTGCTAATATATTATGCACTGCTTTTCAATGTCTGCTATCAAAGCACAGCACATTCAAACTACTTTCAGTCTTGAACCAGGGGTCCACTTCTCTATGGTTTGAAGGCCATGCTAGACTTTCTATGACATTTGGAGGGCCATGCTTAAAGTGACCAGATTTTAAAATTGGTTAAGCAGGACACCATTGACAAAGGGTGTGTGTGTTCTTGATTAAAAATTTTGCTGCCCAGCGCTGCGGCTGAGGTGATGCTGCCAAAGTTCCCGCTGGTGCCCCCGCCTGTGGCAGCAGCGGTGCCGCCTCCCCCTCCGCTCAGGGCACCTGAGCTGGGCACCGCGTTACTCCTACCGCCGTTGCCTCCTCCTCCGCCGTGCTTTTGAGAAGCCATGGGGCCTTTTGTTTCCTTCTCCCGCCCTCTCTGTCGCCTTCCTACTGGCTCCCACAGCCTCATGGCTCCTCAAAAGCACGACGGAGGAGGAGGGGACAGGAGTAATGCAGTGCCCAGCTCAGGTGCTCTGAGTGGAGGGGGAGGTGCTGCTGCCACAGGTGGGGGTGCCGGCGGGAGATTGGCGGCTTCACTTCAGCCACAGCACCGGGTGGCAAAAGTTTTAATCAATAACATCCCCCCCCACATTCCATTCCCAGGCAGAAGAAAGAGACTCCGGGGAGGAGACCTTGACCAGTCATTGGAAGGCATTTGAGAAGGAGAAAAGCAGGCAAGGAAGCTTCTCAAGAAGTTCCAGAAGCAGCTGCTTCTCCTCTGGGCTGGAGGGAGGGGAGGAGATGGAAGGAAGAAAGGAAGGAAAGACGGGAAGGAAGAAAAGAGGGGAGGGAGGTGAAAGGGAGGAAGGGGAAAGGGAGGAAGGGAAGGTAGAGAGAGAGGAAGAACCTGGCTTTCCCGAGAACGGTTTGCTCCAGGCCGGAGAGGGTGAACCAAGAAGTTTAGATGGGACTTTGCTGGTGTTTGCAAAGCAGCCTTCCCCCAATTGCCTTCCCCCAATGCCCCCCAACCTTTTCAAAAGCCACCCCCATTGCCAGCCTCTCCCAACTGCATCCCCGCCTGCCTCCCCTCGGCTCACCTAGGTTGCTGACAGCAGCTTGCACGGCATGGCTGCAGGGAGAGCAGCGCCTGAGAGAAGCGAGCAAAAAAAAAAAACTTCTGGTGGCTGAGCTGCTTGGCCCAGGACCGAGCCTCTTCCTCACCATGCTGCCGCCGACGGAAAGCCATCGCTCTCCCTGCAGAAAAACGTCACGCGTCGGCGTGCACACGTGCAGGAGGGAAGGGAGCCCCACCCCTCATCGGGCGCTTTGAGCGAGCCGAGCGGAGAGAGGGAAACCACTGCCCTCTAAAGGCCACATCAGGAACGACACCTCAGAGAAATAAAAACTTTTTTTAATGGCGTCGTTTTTAAAATTGATGATTCGGTGTCTTTTCTTTCTTTTGGAAAATTGGGACTTTTTGAACACGCCGTGAGACACAGGACAAATTATTAAAAATTGTGACTGTCCCGCCAAAAGCAGGACATGTGGTCACCTTAGCCATGTTCCAAAATGGAGGACAGTATCTGTTTTCAAAGGAAGATTCAGAAGTCTTTGATTCTATATTCATTTGGAATAAACACTGTGGGCCTATAGAATGTATTTTTTGCAGTCCTGCCTTAAAGCATCTAGATAATACTTGGCCAGGCTGTATACAATTAAATAGATGAATGGCTTGACCTGATATAAAGCAGTTGTGCCTTATATTTCCCATCATAATTATTCTGATGCATTTTCTAAGTAAGTGCTTGGCTATTTTCTCTTTATACTGAAAGTTGTGAGCAGTATTTCTTTCTTTCTCCCACTTCCCAGTTTTAAGAGTAATGGGCCTCTATAATTGTATATGCTTTAACATTTAAAAGCAGTTTAGTCCATCTAGTTCACAAAGTGTCTTTCTTTTTCTTCTTTTAGAACATCTCCTGGAGAAAAATGCTTGAAAGAAATGTAGGTCTAAGGATTTAGAAAAGAGGCCAAGATAACAATAGGACTTTCAGAACGGCACATAGGATTGAAAGTATTTGAAGAAAGGTGCACTTGAAGTAATTGAGAAAGCACAAAGGTAATGTCCATTGGGGAAGGAGCTTTTGAAAATTGCCAAGAGGGAAATATCTGTAGTGAAAAATGACAACTCAGCTAATTTAGAGTTTGGTTTATATATTTTTGCTTTGCCATATTAATTTAGAAGTTTGTATGAATATGATTTTTTTTGCTTAGCAACCAAAGAGTTGCAACCACTACTGATAAAACTGAAGTATTTCAGATCCTCTTAGCTGCTTTGACAAGACAAAATATCACAAAGAATTCTGTATAACAATTTTATTCTAATAGTACAACTTCAGTACATGAATTCCATTACAAAACTTTACAAACAATTGCATAAAAAGATCTGTTTAGCCACTTAAAAGTAACTTTGTTCTGAAAACAATAATTTTTATTTGTCTTTATTTAAAAATTTTCTAACTTCTCTTTAGTTAAATTCATTCTTTACTTCTATACATCTCCACAAATATTTTTAAATCTCTCACTTTTTCATTCATCTCTAATCATCAAATCTAATCATCTCTTCTAGTTTTCACATATTCATTCTTTTTACCAGAAGCTAAACTGTTCTTAGTTTGTCACTGGGAACAAACACTTAACTCATTAAATATACTGTTGCTTCCTAGAAAAATTAGAAAAATATATAGTGCTCATTTCATTATTGGAGTTACCCAAAGTTAGCTAAAAAGATATAAAATTTTCTAACCTCATGGCATTATCTAAGTTCTTCTAACCCAAATAAAATACAATTTAGCTAACATTGGAATTTCATAATATTAATATTGCCTAATACTATGCTAATTCTGTATTTAGTGGGAGGTTTGTGACCATTAATTTCCTTCCTGTTGATTTCCAGATCCTTAATGCATCAATTATAATAATGACAGGCTTTGAAGCTAATTAATATTTTCTCTCTACACACAAACAATTCTCTTTTGCATCTTATATCCAACAACAATACAATTGCTTATCTATTGTAAAGATAAAACAAGCCCATTTGTAGCTAATTCAATGATTATGACATCTGAAGGAAATTATGTGATCAAACTATGAGTTTTCTTGGACATGGAGATCACCAAATTTATCCTTTCCACTAAACACAAGAGTCAGGAACAGAGGTGGGTTTTGACCAGTACGCCCCCTACGGGTGTACCAATGCCAGAAATTTGCCATGCTTTTGTGTACAGACACTTGATCTTAGCCAAAAGGCCGAGAAGCTTTTGTGTACTCATTCCATGGAGACATGGCCATGCCCACATACCAGTATGCTCCCCTGCCCTGCCCCCATTTGCCAGGCACTTCTCAAAGAGAAGGAAGTGAGGGTGGGGCTTCTTCAGAGGATCCGAGGTAAGAGCCATTTTGAAGCCCTCTCTGAAGTACCTGGAAAAGGTACATGGGGGGAGGGGAGAATTCAGACTTCATCCTCCTGGTGCAGTGTGGGGCTTTGGGCAAAGGCTGGAGGGAAGGGCTCCGGCTCGCTCACGCTGTCTCCCCTGCTCCCTCCTTCCCTTGTGTAGTTTGATGCAGCCTGCAGTCAGTGAAGCTGGACACACACACACACAAAGAGGTTGGATTGGATATATCTCCCAATGGCTTGAAAGCAGCTCCTCTGCCATCCCCCCCTTCCCCAAACACCCCCCCCCATTGCAAATGCAGTGTACTGCCCAGGTGGAAAATGCCTGGAACACAATAAAGCCCACCCACTCACCTCCTGCTGGCAGGCTGGGGTGAAAGGAGAGGCAGAGGAGCCAGAACATTGTAACTTTACATTTGCAATTTCCCCAGGTTAAGTGCCCATTTTATTAATTCATTTCAAACAGTTCCTTTAATGTACACTTCATGTGTGTGTGTGGTTCACTTAATACATGTGTGTGTGGAAGCAATTCTGTTCTGACATTAGAAGAAACCACAATGCTCACGACCCAGGAGCATCCTGGGATTTAATTTATTCACGTTTCTATTTCTCCTTCCCTCCAGTTAATTTATTCGCATTTCCATTCCTCCCTTTCCCTCCAGTAATTCATTCACATTACGTTTCTCCTTCCCTCCAGTAATTTGTTTCCATTACGTTCTCTTTCCCTCCAGTTGCTTTACTCAATTCACTTTTCCATTTCTCCCTTTCCCTCCAGCTGCTTTATTCACAATTTATTTTATTTAAAATTTCCCCCAATTTTACTGCACATGCCCAACAGAGTTTTTTAACAGTCCTGGCTTGCAGGTCGGCTCGCGGCTCGCTGATGGCTTGCACGGAGGTGGAGGTCTGTGGACAGGCAGGGCAGCGCGGAGGTCGGTGAGGAGCGTCGGAAACGGCTCCTAGGCATTCCCGTTGGGAAACCAGCTCGCGGGGGAGGTAGGGAGTGGCGTCGCAGCGGCTGGAAACAGCTAGGCAGACAGGAGGGATTTGCAGGCCCTGGAGGCCACGGAGACAGTGGAGGCAAGACAGCGAGGTGGAGGCAGGAAGCTTTGGGAGGCTTTGGCATGCTGTGGCAGGAGGAGAGGCACAGCACCCAGGCTCGGGGAGGGCGCAGAGGCCGTGGTGGCGTCGGGAGGCCGATGAGGCGGCCGAGGAGACGCGGAGACGTCGGGGCCCTTCTGGGAGGCCGCGGAGGCCGTAGAGGCTGGCGCGGAGGCCGCGGAGGCATTGGGGCCCTTCTGGGAGGCCGTGGGAGGCCGTAGAGGCGACGGAAGGCCGAGAGGGCTGGCGCGGAGGCCGCGGAGACATCGGGGCCCTTCTGGGAGGCCGACTTCGTGAGAAGGCAGGCAGTCCTTTGTGAGGCAACGAGGCTTTACTTTTTTCAGGCTGGCTGGTGGGCAGCCTTAGCAGCAGAGAGGCAGGCAGACTTCGCAGGCAGGCTGAGTTGCCGGATCGCGACGCAGTTTGGCGATCGGCACGGCTGGCTGGCTCCGTGAAGTGCACAGACCACCCAACGACCTCGGGCCCAAACAGTACCAGCTGAGATTGGCTTCCGCAGAGGTTGAAGCTTCTCTTGCTGGACTCTCCTTCAGCTGGGCGCATGCTGGCCGTGGGTTCTGGCGGGTCCTTCACGGGCTCTTCACGGTTGAGCCTCGCGGTCTGTTGCTCGTCCTTGCGCATCGGCGGCTCTCTGTCCCACGGGCAGAGACCGTGCCAGATCGATGCCAAGTTGGCGTAGACGCCAGCAGACTCCAACGGGGGAGGCTTGGTAGCCTCTGGAGTTGTGCGAAGTAGAGGTTGCTGCGACTGGCTATTTCTTCTCGTTCCAGGCTCCGTGGGAATCGCAGATCCCACCTTCGTCGCCAGTGTTGTAGATGGGTTTGCAGGGATCACAGGAGCCATGGAATAGCCAGTAAGATGGAATTTATTATACATAAGTAAGGTGACAGCGATTCCAACATGAGCAAAACGCGCCCCAGTATTTATAAGAAATGTAACAACCCAAATAACCAATCAGGGCCAAGGTACTGCACAGCAACTGCTGCTGCCGTACCTTGGCCAATCAGGGAGACTAGCTGTTTCTTGGAGGCTAGCAACAGCCTCTACTGCCTCTAGGCCAATTAGGGCTCAGCAGGAAGGTTGCTGGCCCTTTTCATGTAACTGAATACACAACAGTTTGATGCAGCCTGCAGTCAGTGAAGCTGGACACACACACACACAAAGAGGTTGGATTGGATATATCTCCCAATGGCTTGAAAGCAGCTCCTCTGCCATCCCCCCCTTCCCCAAACACCCCCCCCCATTGCAAATGCAGTGTACTGCCCAGGTGGAAAATGCCTGGAACACAATAAAGCCCACCCACTCACCTCCTGCTGGCAGGCTGGGGTGAAAGGAGAGGCAGAGGAGCCGGGGGGGGGGGGCGATCAGAGCCTTCCGAAAGAAAGAGGCTGAGGGAAAGTGTGTGTGCTACAACATGCCCCTTTGCCTGGCTTCCTGCCTCCTCCTGTGGTTTGCAAAATTGTAGTAAGTTATAGTTTATTATACTTGTATGCCCCCCTATTCCCGAGGGACTCAGGAAACTGGGCTGGATATTTGCCTAACTTTATCCAGGTGTGTGTGTGTGTGTGTGTGTGTGTGTGTGTGTGTGTGTGTGAGAGAGAGAGAGAGAGAGAGGGAGAGAGAGAGAGAGAGAGAGAGAGAGAGAGAGAGACGGATGGGGGGCCTGGGGAGGAAGTCATTCCCCTTCCCCGACAGCTGGATAAAGTATGCAAAAATGCAGCCCACCTTCACTGATTACAAGTTTGAAAAGGCAACGTGGTTCTGCCTGCAATCAAACTACACTGGGGGAGGGAGAGCACAAGCAAGCACCGAGGATACCACAGGAGGAGGCAGGAAGCCAGCCAAAGGGGCATGCTGTAGCAAACACACTTTCTCTCCAGCTTTTCTGCCTCTCCTCTCACCACCTGCCAACAGGAGGTGAGTGGGTGGGCTTTATTGCATTCAAGAAATTTCCCACCCAGACAGCATGCTGCATTTGCAATGGGGAGGTGTTTGGGGAAAGGGGGGGAAGGGGGGATGGCAGAGGAGCTGCTTTCCAGCCATTGGGAGAAATATCCAATCCAACGTCTGTGTGTGTGTGTGTTTGAGAGAGTGGGGAGGGAGGTAGTGAGGGAGGGAGAGAGGAAGATGAAGGGGAAGGGAGAAAGAAAGAGAAAGAGAAAAAGAAGAAAAATAAATGCTATCACTTTAAATCAAAAATGAGCATGCCTGGCTGTGGAATTCTGGGAGTTGAAGTCCACAAGTCCTAATGCTTATACCTTTAAATTGAAGCTTTAAATTGAAAGGTGCAGGAAACAATAAATTGGTTATATGTTATATGGTTTTATGTTTTTGAAGTTTTGAGGTTTGTGCAATATGGGCTTTGTGTTTCTAAAAGGGTTTGGATGATTCCCTGCTTGTGAATGGAGCCAAACTTTCTCTAGAGTCATTATCTCAATATCTCTATCTGGCAGAAATATGAAATGAGCCTCAGGCAGGTTTCTTTGTTAGCAGAAAGAAAAAAAATACAGCACAGCAATTTTGGGGTAGAAGTCTACTCAGAGGTCATTTAGTCCATCCCCCTGCTGAAGCAGGAAACCTTACATTGTATGGATTATTTGGTCCCTTTAACAGAGAGGAAAATTGCCAGAAAAGAGGAGTTTACTAGGACAAGGCTGCCATGCAGAGGAAGGCAGAGATAGTCCTTGACTTATGACTACAATTGAGCCCAAAATTTTTGTTGCTAGCAAGAGTGTTGTTAAGTGAGCTTCACCACATTTTACCCAGTCCATGGCATATCCTGGCATGTGACATCAAGTTGGCCACTCCCACCCAGTCAAATGACTGCCAAGCCACTCCCACCTGGTCACATGATTGCCAAGCCACTCACACCCTTGTCACATGACCACCAAGCCACTCCCACAAAAAAAGGCCACACCTACAGAATAGATTCTAAAAAATTCTGAAACCCAATACTGGTCAGGAATTGATATTACCACTAAAATTTACTGAAATTTCTAGAAAAATCATCTTCAATGAGTATATAAGAATATATCTAAGAAATATAACATTATAAAATGAGTGGGTGTGAGTAGACAAACATGCATGTGCACATGGACACACAAATATGCAGTAGGTAGTAAGATACCTGAGTTACAAGATTGCTCAAGCAAACAATGACAACAGTCTACTGCATTATTTAGAACAATGACAAAGGAAAAAATATTATAGCATTTTGAAATATTGAAATAATGTTAGGTATAAGACAGGTTTGCTGAGAAAATCCAGGTAAAATAAAATTCAGAGAGAACTATTCAAATTTTCCATTTCTGTTCCAGAAGAGTTAAGGTTCTTAAACTCAAGCATACAAATATTTTTACATTATGGTAACTTTTACTTTTGGTATCAAAGTTAAAAATTATCATACACCAAGTAACCTAACTTTATTGCTGAAGTCAGCCTTGTTCTTAAAATAACTCTTCTGAATAAAAGGTCAGAATGCTTAATTTTACTGGAATATGTTAAATAATTTTTATACTGGTGACTTATAAGCAAAGCAAAAGCATAAAGATATTATTAAAAGTTGATCTTTGGATAGATTATTGCAGGAAAACCTGATTATTGCAGGAAAACTACAATTTCATGAGTTTTTCTAGATAGCACAGGAATATAAGGGACAGAACCAGTGGAATTTTCTTTTATCCTATCCCATTATGACTTGTCTTTCAGGCTGCTGTAGTTAACATCAAAGCCAAGGATGCTATAAATTTTTTGCCTCACCATATTTTGTTAATATATCAACTTCACTTTCATCACTAGCAAACCACTGAATGAGCAGCTATAATATACCATTACCCAAAAGGATTTCACGCACGGGTAGGCATAGCATTCAAAAATGCTTCATTTTACTTTCCAGAAATTCTACTAATTCTTTTTGTTTTAATTTTACCTTTAAGCTTTATTAATCTTTCATTCAGTTTATATTATACTTTTTTCCCTAAGGTATCTATGCAGACACAGAGTACAAAGAATGAAGAATCACATATTTCATTGATCATGATCTTGGAATTTGAGTACCACCCTGAAACCAGGAATTATCCAAATAACTTTGTAAAAATATAGCAATAGCAATAGCAATAGCAGTTAGACTTATATATCGCTCCATAGGGCTTTCAGCCCTCTCTAAGCGGTTTACAGAGTCAGCATATTGCCCCCACAGTCTGGGTCCTCATTTCACCCACCTCGGAAGGATGGAAGGCTGAATCAACCTTGAGCCGGTGAGATTTGAACCGCTGAACTGCAGATAGCAGTCAGCTGAATTGGCCTGCAGTGCTGCACTCTAACCACTGCACCACCTCGGTTCTTCAAATATAGCATTAGCTTGCAAGGTTTTTTTACATAAATAAACAAATCCACAGTTCATATAGTCAAAATATTTATTGATACTCAGTCTGATCAAGTTTTTCAGCTTTTGATAATCTGAAAGCTTAAGATGATCCATATTAGACTGGCAGGCAGAGGCCCTGGAAACTAGCAGTTACATGATAGCCAATTCCTAAGACATGTAGGGCTTCAAAGCAATAAGAAACCTCTTGAATGGTACCCGGAATAAAGTATGTAAATACAGCAACTACAATGGAGGAAAACGTAAAGTTCCTATTATTACATGAGTTAAATCAGTTGTGGCCTCTGAATGGTCTTCAGGAATAACCCTATCTTACCTTTTGTCATGTTACCTTACTTTACCTTTTATCTTTTTCCCTATAATCTTTCTACCATATATGTCTGTCTAATGTTATGGATATCTACATATCCAGTGAAATGTTGGATATCAAACAACATAAAACAAATCCAATTTATTAAAACATACATCCAGGCACACTCTCTCCAAGTCAAGAACCTGTAAAAATTTCAGTTTCCTCTATATAATGTACACAGATCAGCCAAGTAAAATAGAAAAGAAAGGAAAAAATATAAATGAATGACTCATGATCTTCTTTACGGCAGTTACATATACAATTATAAATGTATCTTTTTTAAAAAAGTTGCAACATGACTCTGTTTTTTCTATGACCTATCCAGCCTAATCATCAAAACCATAAAGCATAAATGTTCTCTTTTACATAAATTCTTTATAGGGGGTCATAAAAGTATGTAAGTCACCAGGATAAAGCTTGTTTTCTTGCTTGGCCTGCATATATTATTTTATTTATTTGATTTAAACACCACAATTCTACATTATAAATAATATACAAAGCAATTAGTTCTATAATACTCTCAAAGAAATTATGCATTTGATTAGAAACTATGCTTCACTAGGTTTCAATTATAAAGAGGGTACCTAGTCAGGTTGAAGCAGAAGTTAGTACAACCCTCTTTCAGACCTGTTTGCTGAAAATAAAGAGTGAAAACTATTTCAGTTAAGACAATATATTTGCTTTGCTTTGAGAGCAATTCCTGAGTTATTTAGCAATCAAAACCAAAAATAAAATGTTCTTAAAAAGGAATCAATACCCCTAATATATCTTAAATAAATATATCTATAACTTTATATCTATCTTCAATTATAGTGGCTACATCAAGTATCATCATCAAGGTAATGACGATGAAATCAATTTCAAGGCGCTAGAACAATTCAGATTTGTGGCATCTGCTCTATATGCAAGGTCATACAAAGTAGTCTTGAGAATAATGGTTTCCCCCGCAATATGTTTAATCAAGATCTACCGGAACTTTCTTTAAATAATATTTGTGTGCAGGCAAAGAAAAGTGTATAGGAAAGTGTATTGATTTGAATATATAAGATAAATGTGTACTTAAATGTCTTACTGAATCCATGACTGGAAGATGTTCCAGAAATTTTATTAATGTATCCTGTGCAACAGACATGGACTACTCAAAACTAATCTCTCTTGATACACATTTATTTAAGAAGGAAGTTGTTACTAGTGCTATTGAAATAAACATTATTCACCCATGTTTACATCTCCACTATTGAGAGAAGACACCATGTTAGGGCCACAATTTATTTATCAAAATAATTTAGCACAATCAAGGGGTGCAATAAACTAAATCACATAGGCCAAGGATCATTCATCGTGCTGATTGACAAGGTCTCGGGGTAATTGATTGAAATTCTGTTTGGAATTGGCTGCTAGAACTTTTTCTCATTTGCCATAACTTACTTAGTCTCAAGCAGTCTAAATTCAATTAACTAAATTTTCAAAATAAGGTCATGCTCAGGCTTTAAACAGAGGAGCCACTATTGCTTCCCATGCCTGCTCCTACCATTTTTATTTCATTTGTTGTTTTAAATATTTTAATCAGTTCAGTTTTATAGTTTTAATCTGATTTTATGTGTCATTTGGTCTTTGACTAGGAGCCACTGAAAATTGGTTAAAATACAGATAGATAGATGATAGATGGATAGATGGATAGATGGATAGATGGATAGATGGATAGATGGATAGATGGATAGATGGATAGATGGATAGATGGATAGATGGATAGATGGATAGATGGATAGATGGATAGATGGATAGATGGATAGATGGATAGATGGATAGATGGATAGATGGATAGATGGATAGATGATGGATAGATGGATAGATGGATAGATGGATAGATGGATAGATGGATAGATGGATAGATGGATAGATGGATAGATGGATAGATGGATAGATGGATAGATGGAGGATAGAGAATAGCATGGCATGGCATGGCATAGCAGCGTTGGAAGGGACCTTGGAGGTCTTCTAGTCTAGCCCCGTGTTCAGGCAAAAAACTCTGTACCATTTCAGACAAATGGCTTTGCAATCTCTTCTTAAAAATTGCCAGTGTTGGAACATCCACAACTTCTGGAGGTGGGTTGTTCCACTGAATAATTATTCTGTCAGAAAATTTCTCCTTAGTTTTAGGTTGCTTCTCTCCTTGATAATAGCAATAGCAGTTAGACTTATATACCACTTCATAGTGCTTTATAGTCCTCTCTAAGCGGTTTAAAGAATCAGCATAGTCTCCAACAATCTGGGTCCTAATTTTACCAACCTTAGAAGGATGGAAGCCTGAGTCAACCATGAGCCCTGTCGGAATCGAACTCCCAACAGTGAGCAATGAGTTAGCCTGCAGTACTGCATTCTAACCACTGTGCCATTAGGGCTCCTAAGACAGACAGACAGACTGCCTGACCAACCGACCAACTAACCACCCAGTCCTTTACCAAAAAACACAACAGCCACTAGCAGCATAATGGTCTTATGAAAGCTTTGTATTTCTATTTCAGATGCAGCACACACACTTTATAAGACATAGTAGAAGGACAATAGAACAAATCACATAGAATGTGGCAAGATATTTCGATGAAATATATAATTTCAGATACGCTTTTTTCCCTTCAGTATTCAGGCCAAGCCTTAATACTCTTTCAAACTAAGTTTTACCCATATCTCTTATTGAGTAGATCTAGGATTTGGAACAAAATCTGTGCAATAAATCAACTTCTATAATTATTGTTAGATTGTATCTTTTAGGCAGTAGACATGTTTGGGGACTTTGCTTTACGAGGCTGAAGAAATCTTGTTTAAGTAAATGTGGAATTGCATTTTATATTTTACATCATTTCCTAAACTGATTTAGAATTTTACTAAAACTACTAGAGGATAATTTCAATTGTCAGTTTTCTTTTCTTTCAGTTTGAAATTGGGCTATTTATTTGTTAGTAATTTTAAAATCTTCATTGATTTTAAATCATGACAGCTTTTAATATTTCCTGGATGATAAAATGATATGTACCCAGTAGATTCAGCTAATTCTATAGATGTGATGGACTTCTACAGACATTCTGCAGATATTGCTGGGTTCTTTAATATAACTATACCTTGTTTTTATTAATTTTGTCATTAATCAATGACAAAAACATATTAAGGCCTAAGATATCTTTGGAATTTCTTCAATTTTTCTGCAGTGAAGGTCACATTGGCTATATTGTCATTTCAAATATAAGAGGCCTTCATTTTTTTTAAAAAATGTGTTCATGTGTGTCTTTTCTTTAACCTTCTTTGTGTTTCTTTTATGATTCACTTTGGCAGCAATTATTAACATTTTGTTTTATTGCTGCTTCACTGCCCCTTGAGTTATAGCAAGGTGAAAAGTGAATAGGTATGCAATATATACAGTGTTGTTTGGATCAATGAAAACTCTGAGCAGTAGGAAGAATATTAATTTATTAATGAATGGTAAGGACACTTGATGGCAGTTATGTTTTACAAAATATTTTAATTTACTAGATTTAAGAACATAAGTGAACCTAGCCACAGTAGACAATGTAGAATAATTTGAATAGCCCATAAGAAATTGACCTGAAAATGCATTAAAGAACAAGTAGGACTTTTTATCTTTACCACAGATCCACAGATCTGTACAGGAAAACATGTACAATCACATTTTCTATAGAAGCCCTACAAAACATTATGCAGAGCAAGTTTATATTTCTTACTTTATTTTACCATGTAAAGTAGTCTATGGGCAGTATACAGTTTTGTATACTGTAGTCTATCTACAGTATACATTGCTTGGAATAATAATCAGAGTATCAACATCATGGATGGGGTTGAGCAAAATTTATAAATTGTATAAGCCAGCCTAACACAAACACTAATTCACTTGATTATTTTGTTGGCACCCAATCGCTTCTCGGCCTTTTGGCTAAGATCAAGTGTAGTATCATATTTATACAGTAGTTCTGATTGTATCTACATTGCATAAAATTTGTATTTATAAATATAAACCTTTTTTCCACCTACTTACAAAAAGCTCAAAAGAGGACAAATTTTATTTGATTTAGGTGTTTATTTAATAAGGGAATACTATAATCAGTTATAGCTTAATGATAAACCCTAAAAATTTATATTTGTGACTTAGAGATTTATAGATACCACTGCCTACTAACTTAACTAATTAACTCCTGTTAATACAAAAACCCTACAATAATAAACTATTATGTCCTCACTAGCTCTTGACCTTTGCCTTTGTTTTCTAAATTTTTTTGTACAAAAACATTTGTTTTCAACCTCGTTCCAATATTGTCTCCTTTAACACCAATAAAGTCTCTTTTTTTACTTCCCCCTTTATGTTAGCATAGTTGTACATAGTTAGCATAATTGTTGAAACAATTAAGGCACTAGGGAACAGGCTGTTCCTTCCTCCCTGCATTCCTCTATAGCAGTGTTGGTGAACCTTTTCGGTACCCAGTGCCGAAATGGGAGTACGTGCATTTGTGTGTACCAGAAACCGGAAGAGCAGCTTCCCAGTGCACATGTACATTCCTGGAAGATAATTTTCTGGTTTCCAGTGTGCGCATGCACACCAGCCAGCTGGTCTTTGCATGTGGATGCATGTCAGAAACCAGAAGACTAGGTGGCCAGTGCACATGTGCGCACCGAAAACCAGAAGGTCATCTTCCCAGTGCGCACATGCACACCAGCTGGCTGCTCTTCTGGTTTCTGGCGCTCCCATGTGAATGAAGACCAGCTGGCCAGTGTGCAGAAACTCAGAAGATCAATGGGTGCCCAGAGATGGCTCTGCATGCCACTTCTAGCATGTGTGCCATAGGTTTGCCACCATGGCTCTATAGGTTCATAGGGGAAATTTCAGGAATGAAACAATGAGCATTAAGCTTCCTTGACACTACATTGCAAGACTCCTACATTTCAACTTTCAAATGTTTTTTTTTAAAGCAGTAGGAATACAAAAACTTTGCAGTGATTAGGGATTGTAAATCAAGGGCATATGCTTCACCAAGTCTGGACAGAAACTAAAAGTGACCCTATTGGGAAATACATGGATTGAAAATAGTTCTCTGGCTTCAGAAGTAACCATCAGACCAGTTTCAAGACATTTTAAAAAGCCATGGGTATGCAGTGGTTACCATGTAGTATTGCAGACTAATTCTGCCGACGGCCAGCAGTTTGATCCTGACTGGCTCATTCTTCCGAAATGGGTAAAATAAGGAGCCACATTGTTGGGGCAATATGCTGACTTTGTAAACTTCTTAGAGATGGCTGTAAATTATTGTGACCTGTTATATAAATCTAATTGTTATTGCTATTTAAAAGAACAAATACCAACAATTCTCAAGCAGAAAAAGAAAACATACAAATCCAGCTTTTACTTTTCTTTAAACAGTATGTCATGTAATTGGAGTTGAAGAACTTGACTGAAATTCAGAGTTATTTTCTTTGAAAAATTAGTATGAGTTTAGATAAGAATCACACTCCATCTTTGAAGTATGGAATAACTTGTATGAATTATTGCTACATTATGGCTTCTCACCAAGATTTTAGTAGTTATCATTATTTATCAGCACTATGCTGTAGTCACAATGGAAACTTTACCCCTTAGGATGACAGCAATTATGAATTTTACAGAGTCACAATGCCCTGCACCTGAAGCAACCTTGTTTTACTAAGAGTTTTCTTGTCACCATACATCACTGCCAGAAATCCAATTAAATGATCCTTGACCTTTGGGACAAAAATTGTAGGTGCTGCATTGAATAGCAAGCTCCCCACAAGAAACTAAAATCTAGAGTAGAACTGCAATCTTTTGAGACATTGTAATTAGGAGTCAGCAATCAATCAATTTAAAAGTTTCCTCTAAACTCTTATTTATTACACTTAATTATACTCTATACTTAAATCCATTTATTTTGCATATGTTCAATACATTTCAAAACCTCTTTATTTATATGTAAAATTTAAGATAAAATTCCTTGTCTTGCCTTTTCTTGCCTCTGAATGTAATGAGTTTAATTAAGAAAGATGAAATTATATTAATTTTTAAAGTGAACAATAATATCATTCTGGTTGAAAAGGTAAATTATATATTTATTTTCTTATTCAAATATAAGCAACTATTTAACAGTGAACTACATTGTATATAGCAATGCTAACTAGAAACAAATATTAGGTTCCAAATCCTTGTCTAGGCTTTTCTCCATATTAGATTATTTCCTGATAGAGTAGTCTTTTCTCTCAAAATTATAATTCCAAGATCTGTTACAGTTCTAATCAGTTGTTTCATTATGAGAAATGCTAATATCAATAGGGTGGGGCTGTTATGATATTGTAATGCAAAAATGGATTTATATTTCTAGGGATGTGTTATAAAGTTTCTTTAGTATCAGTTTAAGAGGGAGATTGTATAACAATTTTTTCTACCCTCATGAATTTTCTTCCTCTGAAAATCATGAAAATTAGTATTCTTCCTGTCTCTCTGCAGGTTCTTAACCTGTTTATAGAATGGTTAAAGGTCTATAATCTTTCATAAGTGTCAAGAAAAAAAGTTTTCGGCACCAGTAGAAGTGATGTAGGTTTGATATTGCAAGATTATCTGGGAAGACTTCTAACCTGAGGAAATGGACAGAGTTCCTTATGCTGTTAGTTTGGCCACATCTGTGTTAGATCTGTGGCCCTCCTTGTTTGTTCTGTAGGCATGACTTGGGCGTGACTTGGTGGGTGTGGCTTGTGGTCATGTGACTGGGTGGTGTGGCCAAGTCGTCATCACTTATTTGCACAGAACAACACTTTACACAAAAACAACACAACTGGCTCACACACAACACAGAAGCAGTTGCACCTCACATCAAAGAGCCCCTGCAACAAGCAGGAAACTCATAGAATCACAAACAGCTTAAAAAGCAACTTTCACACTTTACACAAAACAACATTGTGCAACACACTCACAATGCAACATTGTGCAATTCACACACAATGCAAAAGCAGCTGTACCTCACAGAAACTGGCCCCTGCAACAGATTTAACAGAACCACAAAGAGCTCAAAAAGCAACTTTCACACTTAACAAAAACACAATGCTCACAAAATGTCCCCTGCAACAACAAGCAGGAAACTCACACTCACAGTGAACTCACAAAACCAACTATCAAGAGCACAAAATGTCACATAAAGCTTGGTGTGATTTTGTGTGTTTGTGTAGTGAGTGTGAAACACTAGACAAACACAGAAAATCTCAGAAAGCTGCACAAATATAAAAATATAAAAGCAGTTAAAACTTTAGAAATTTTAGATGGTTATTATTTTCTAAAAGAAAAAGTTCCTAAAAACCCCCCAAGTAACCTTTTTAAAAAAAAAGTAAAAAAAAACACAACCCACTTACTTACCTGTTCTGACCCCCTCCTCCATTCAGTAACCACTGCCGAGACAAGCTTAACTGGAATGTACTTTAATAGCAAGAAACCAAAACCTTGGTGGCTGAAAGCCAAGCATAACAAACAGATAAGGACCTTGGCAGCAACTCAGACAAACTCGGGCAGCAATAAACACAGATAAGGCTTGGCAGCAATCCAGCCTGCCAAGCTCACACAAAGTTCTCCGACATTCGATTCTGTGTTAACTTCTGCAAAGAGGGGTGTGTGCGCAAGTAGCTTTTTATAATCTGGAGAGGATCCTAATGACCACCAGCTGAGTGCAATTACCTCCTGTAATTGCGTAATTGTTCCTGACGCCTAGTAGCTCTTTGATGGTGTGCATCCAGGAACAACTCACTACTGGTGTCCGGCTCACTTTCCCTTGTCTCCTCCCCATTGGTCCAAGGCTCAGGTGCCTCCTGGTGGCCAAACAGCCTCTCTGTGCCCTGCTCAGAGTTGGAACCCTGTCCAGGGTTCTCCACATCCTCCAGAGCCAACTCATAGGGCCCCTCGCTATCGGAGTCTGGTGGCAGCTCCAACATCTCCTGCTGGGCCACAACACTTACCCAATTGAAGGCACAAGGAAGGCAGGCAGGCAGATTCAGTTGTTAACAGATGAAATAGATTGGAGACAGAAAGCCGGGGATTTCAAAAGCAGCTGAGCAGCCAAACAGCAAGACAGGCTTTCTTCAAACAACAAGTCAGCTCATGATTCCATCCGAAGAGTGAAGGTAAGCAAGCTGGAAGCTGGGGGGAGGGGGGGTTGGTAGTTAGCAAGGTGGCTTAGCCAGGCCAGGCAGGTGAGCCCAGGGACCCGGGGAAGGGGGAAACCATGCTAGGCCACAACCAGCAATGCTTACCTTTTTGAGTGGGCGGCTGTCAGCGAGGCTGCTTAGAAATTCTAGGAGAGGCTTCTGATTGAGCAGAGATTGGTGAACCGAGTAGCTAGGCCATGTGGCAAATGACCTTCTATAGGGGGCTAGTGGGGTGGAAGTGAAGTGCTATGTGACCGGAAACGAAGCGCCATGTGGCCGAAAGCGATGAGGGAGGGGGAAAGCAGGTGATTGGGCAACCGGGCAAAGGTGGGTTGCCCAGAGGATTTTACCCCTATATCAAACATGTAATCAATCATGAGTCCCTTTGCACCAATAACAGATCTAGATCCATCCCACACTGAATTCCATGGATTCTTATCTACCACCAATTTGCATTAGTAGTTCAGATTCTTGTAAAGAGTATTAGCATGCAATAAACCTATTGCATATTCATTCAAACTGCCTGGACTCCTGATTTCCTGCACTTGATAAATAGTAATTTGATGGTTTGGACCATTTTTAGTTGTGATTTGGAGGACACCATAGTTAGTTGATATTATTTTAGCAGTAATAATAAAATTATGATTATGATGTATTAGAATTGTTGTCCACTCCCAGAGTTACTTTAGCAAGTCAGTAATTTCAAGGAAATAGCATATCTACAATCAAAAATCAGTATTTAGACATAATCAGGTCAAAATCAAGTCCTAAATCCTATAGAAAGATAATAGGACCAGAAACAAGCAGTTCATTCTAGTAAATCCCAAAGTGTTACTGAATTTGCCATTAAAGATTAAGCCAAATTTCCTACAGAACATGTGAGTAAAATGTTCAGAGGTATTTATTGCAATTGAAACTAGTGTAACCAGTTTATACTGTACTTTACACTACACACTATATATTGTAATCAATTATTTTTTCTCTTTGATGCATGATATATGGGATAGCTTAGTTTATGTAATAAATAAAAGAAGCGCAAAACATCACTGTTATCTGTTTCCTTATAATCCCTTTATATAGGGGATATTCGTGTAGGACACACATGAAACTCTCATAACATTTAATAGCAAAGATAAGTTTAACTTTAAATGAAATGAGGTCTTAGTAGATTGCCTCTAAAAGCCATAGTGGAAAGTTTGGTGGAAAAGACAGCTTCAGCTATAGAAAACATTATTACCTCTCTTCTACCAAGAAATGGAAATTTTGAGTTGAAGGAAGAAGCCAGTGTACTTACACGCTGATATTTTACTTGTCCTTATGACCTGAGCTCACTGAAGATAGGTTTTTAAATTTTTCAATCTATCCCAAATGAGAATGTGTTGACTGTGTCATGGTCATATTTCTCTTGATATATATTTTGTTCAGAAACACAAGAAAATTGAAAATGTTTTGGTAGATCTGGTTTGATCTGCTAATAATTGAAGTTAGTCTAAGATATTTACAGTAAAAACTAAACATGATTATACAGTGCAGCAAAATTGTATAGATGACATTATCAGCATAAAACTATGGGTAAAATGTATTATAAAACATTTATTTGCTTCAACTGTTATTTGTCTAATGTAGGTAATAACAACTAGGAAATATTGCTAAATTCAATTTTAGTTATGTAACATGAACCATTTTTTATTCATAACCAATTTTAATCAAGGTAAGAACATTTTTAAAAAGATTGTGTGTTAGTATCTTCCTGTAATAGGGCATTTTTAGAGTACATTTAAGAAAGAGCACAGTAATGTAGCTGCTTTTATTTATCTACATACTATCTCATAGACAAATGCTCTGAGCAATTCATTTTCAAGTTTATTTCTCTAGTCTACCCAGTGGAATTTAGTCAGTGATATGACAGAGTGGGACTATGCAGCAAATACTGTATTTTTCAGAGTATAAGACTCATCTTGTGAAAATTTGGGTATGTCTTATACACTGAATGTAGTCCCGCCCACCCACCAGCCCCCACCCTTTGGCCTCTGCCTCCCAGCAATTTACCTCCTTGCAGCAAATGGGGAAAACAGGGCTTGCAGAGGCAGCAATAGGCTATGGCAATCCCTGCCTCCTGAAACAGCTGATGATTGGGAGGCACATGTTGAAATTGAAAGTGAAACTTGCTGTTTGCTGCAAGGAGGCAAATTGCTGGGAGGCAGATTTTTGTGTGTGTGTGCTAATCAGGCTGCTTGCTGCAAGGCGGTAAGTCAATAACTATAAAAACGTATAGAATGTTGTAATTATTACACTTATTTTTTAAAGACTGCTTTATTATTGTTCTAGGCAATTTAACAAAATGAAAATTCTTTTTAAAATAAATGCTTGATCTGAAGAAGCCCAGTGCTATTATATCTTCTTTTGAATAGCAGAGAATAACATGTACCTCCAGAAAACCACATCAATTTTAACAGCTTCTGTACAAGTATAGTCTGCAATGTAACAGTGTCTTGTAGTCTAATTAGATGCTGATTTAGTCATGTTTGGAGTAGATCTATTTAAATAATTGGGAGGAGTTAGTGTGACTAAATTTAAGAAAACTTTTTGGCATTAATAGACTGCCATAATGTACATTTCTCCAATTCTTTACTATTTCTATGGGTCAGGCACACAGACACAGAAATACACTACAAACAGTGTATATTGTACTGTTTGCTGTTTGTTGCAAGGAGGCAAATTGCTGGAAGGCAGAGGCAGATTTCCCCACCCCCTTTTTTTCCTCCCCAAAAGTTAGGTGCATCTTATACTTTGGAGCATCTTATACTCTCAAAAATATGGTATATCTTCAGCGCAGAATTTTTACCTACTTGTTGGCTGGTATTTTAGTCCTGCTGAGTTGTCATATAACCCCTACTTTGAAAATGTTGAAATGATGCATTTTATTTCATTACATGGTCTTGACTATAGCCATCACTTGTACCAATCCTGTCATTTATTGATACTGTACTGTCTAGCTGTAGATTTAGGTACAATACCTATAGCAAGTGTAGAGCTATATAAACTGCCCAGGGAGCTTGTTAAAACATTTTGGTTTACTGCTATCTCCAGAACTCTAAAGGTTTATTCTAGATGGGAACTTATTCTATACTCAATAGCAAAGCTGTCTGTACAATTTTTCAATGTTGTTCTGCCAACATTTCAACCAAATGTCCACCTCATGCCTGTCTATAGTGTATACAAAAAACTATAAAAAAAAGTGTTTGTGGTACCTTAAATACTAGTCAATTTTATTATCCCATAATCTTAGAAGCACACATCCAATTCTTCAATTGAATGGAATAAATTTCTATAAGAGAGATTTTAGAAGCACATCCAGATATTGGGGGTGGGGAGGTATGGTGAGAAAAGACAGAATTGCTTTGGGGGTTAGGGACTGGGAAAAAATTGCTTAGATACTCATAAATAAAGTATGGTTTTGTCAGGTCTATGCAGCAAAATCAATAAGGAATATTGTGGCTCCCTCAAGGATCAACAACTCCCTTATTACAGGAGATTTATAGTCTTGAAAGGTTACACACACAGGTGACTGCAGTTTACAGGGAGACAAAAATAAGAGGAGAATTGTAGTGAAATAGAGGGCTCATTTAGGATTGACCAAATGTGAAACAGTCATAATATTTGACATGGACAGTTTAGTGATAAATGACTACTTAACAGATGTCATGCCCCAGGAAGCAATGGGAAATTAAGGCAATAACTTCTTCCATGAGAAGTTAAGGCAATTGTTTATTATTATTATTATTATTATTATTATTATTATTATTAATAATAATAATAATAATAATAATAATAATAATAATAACTCCACCGTTGCCGGTCCCAAACCCGGATGAGAAAGGAGGAGGGTTAGGGTCAGGTTGGCAACCCGGCCCCATAAAAAAAACCCGCCAACCCATACAATATGGTGAAAGAAATGAATAAAAATTTTATACCGCATCAGTTGTCGCAGGGGTTAACAAGGGCCGCGGCGGATGTTGGGGTCCCTGGACATCCGTCGACAAGTGGGCTACAAGTGGACCAGCCAACAAAAAGACAAAAATATAGTGCAGATGAAAACCATACCATAATGGCCTGTTAGTACAACTCAGAGCCAGAAAAAAGAGGTTATTTAAAGTGAATGTAAGAATTATGGAAACAACAATATCCAGATTCAAATGTTAGTGAACCAAGACTAGCAGATCAAAGGCAATTTATTATACGGAATAAAGTGTTTAGTGAAGTTGAACATGAGGAAATTCAGGCAAATTGCAAAACCATAAAAACAATATCACAAGAGGAAATAACTGATATTCAAGACACAACTAAAGACATTATAGTAGAACTCCCAGAAGAAGCTCTCAGGGAGGAAATAACACCACCACCACTAGAACCAGTTATCACTGAACCAACTGATGAACTCAAAAACAAAAAGAATTGAAGGATAAGATCATTGGACATTTTCTGCTTAATGAGGAAAGGCAATGTTTACCCTCATTAAAAACTGTGCCTAAGAAAATTTTGGCCGCTATCATGAAAATGGTTAATTCAGTGTTTTCAACAATTGAATCGGGATCCATCTTGGAAACAAACCAGTTAATGTACAGCGCAGCTGTAATAGTCACTAATGAACTAGGCATTAAAATCAAAGTACCTAGTCACACAACAAAAAAAGCATCAAAGCCAAAGTGGAAAATCCGATTAAAACAAAAAGTAAAAAATTAAGGGCAGATGCTAACAATTTAAAGAACATGCATGAGCAACGGCTTAAAAACAGCAAAATCATAGATCGGCTAATCAGAAGATATAGATTGGATACAAGAAACATCAATGAAGCTGTAGAGATTGTAAAACAGCAAGTAACAGCAACAGCTAGAAAAATTGAAAGATATGTGGCATGAATCATCCAATATAAACAAAATCAGCAATTTCGATCAGACCAATGGCGTTTTTATCTAAGTCTTAATGTGAATGGTGACACCAAAAGTGAAAAACCAGAAAAGCAGGCCACAGTTGAATTCTGGAAAGAGTTGTGGGAAAATGCAAAGGACTACAATAAGGAAGCAAAGTGGATACATGACTTTAAGAAAAGCATTGGCAACAAACAAATGCAAGTAATAGAAATAACAACTGAGATGGTCAAAAATCGAGTAAAAAGGGTAAAGAATTGGATATCAACTGGAAAGGACCAATTACATGGTTTCTGGCTCAAATATCTGACCAGTTTACATGCAATATTGGCCAAGCAACTGAATGAAATTTTACAAAAGGGCCAAATTGATGAATGGTTGACAACTGGAAAAACATATTTGATTCAGAAAGATGCAACTAAAGGAACAACACCTGAAAACTACAGACCAATAACATACTTGCCAACAACCTTCAAATTACTCACAGGCATTATTGCCGATAACATGATGGATTATTTGGAAACAAACAACATCTTGCCAGTAGAGCAAAAAGGCACAAAAGATCAGCTCCTAATTGATAAAATGATATTACAAAATTGTAAGAACAGAAAAATGAACTTGAATATGGTCTGGATTGATTACAAAAAGGCACTTGACTCACTGCCACATAGTTGGATCATAAAATGCTTAGAAATAACTGGCATTAGCAAAAATATTACATCCTTCACTGAAAAGGCAATGAAACAATGGAGAACTGAGTTGGCTGTAGGGAATGAGATCTTACGGAATGGTTAATATCAAGCGAGGAATTTTTCCAGGGTGATTCACTTTCACCTCTTCTCTTCCTCATCGCAATGATCCCACTATCAGTAATCTTTAAAAAAAATGAAATTAGGCTAGCAAACAGCCAAAGAAGCTTAAAAAAATTCGCATTTACTATATATGGATGATTTGTAACTCTATGGAAAGTCAGAAATAGAAATCCAATCATTGACAAACACAGTCCGAGTATTCAGCACCGATATTTCAATGCAGTTTGGCATAGAAAAATGTGCCACTGTATACATACAAAGGGGCAAAACCACTGCATGTGAGGGAATTGAAAGGCCCAATGGCCAACTAATTAAATGCAAGTAAAATGAAGCCTACAAATACTTAGGCATTCTGCAGTTGGATAACATCAAGCATGGAGAAGTAAAAAATATTGTCAGGCGAGAGTACACCAACAGAGTTAGGAAAATTTTGAAATCTAAATTGAATGGTGGAAAGACAATCAAGGCCATAAATACCTGGGCAATACCAGTTATAAGATACACAGCTGGTATAGTTAACTGGACACAAGCTGATTTGGACCTTTTGGACCGAAAAACCAGGAAACTAATGACAATGCACTACAGTTTACATCCACGTGGTGACACTGATAGACTATACCTGCCCCGAAAATCAGGTGCAGAGGATTATTACAAGTGAAGCAAACAGTTGAAGAAGAAAAACATGCACTGGCTGATTATTTAAAAGAAAGTCAAGAACATCTATTAATCGACGTAAAGAACAAAAATCTTCTGAAGGCCCAACAGACGAAACAAGAATACAGAAAAGATGTGATAAAATCAAGAATGGAGAGTTGGTAGAACAAAGCACTGCATGGCCAATTTCTGGAAAAAATAAAAGATAAAGTGGACAGTGAACAAACTTGGTTATGGCTAACAACAGGTACATTAAAGAAAGAAACAGAGTCACTAATCCTGGCTGCGCAAGAACAAGCTATCCGCACAAATGCCATTAAGGCCAAAATCGAAAAATCCTCTGATGATGCCAAATGCAGACTTTGCAAAGAAGCTGATGAAACTGTTGATCACATACTCAGCTGCTGTAAAAAAATCATGCAGACTGATTATAAATTGCGGCACAATTCAGTAGCACAAATGATCCATTGGAATTTGTGCAAAAATTATAATATTAAAACAGCAACAAACTGGTGGGAACATCAGCCTGAAAAAGTCACCAAAAATCAGATGGTCAAGATCTTGTGGGATTTCCATATACAAATGGACAAAATACTGGCGCATAATACACCAGACATCACACTGGTTGAGAAAAATAAGGTCACAATCATAGACATCGCAATACCAGGTGATAGCAGGGTCGCCGAGAAGGAACATGAAAAAATCGCAAAATACCAGGACTTAAAAATTGAAATTCAACGACTATGGCACAAACCAGCAGTGGTAATTCCAGTGGTAATTGGCACACTGGGTGCTATTCCAAAAGCACTGGAATTACATTTAAAACAGTTAAAAATTGACAAAATCACCATCAGTCAAATGCAAAAAGCCGCACTGCTTGGATCTGCACGCATATTATGAAAATACATTACGATGTCCTAGGCCCCTGGGTGGGGCCCGACTAGTAACCAATGCCAAATCCGGCGAAACAATTGGCCACTGTGATACAATTGTATAATAATAATAATAATCTTTGGTGAGATTCACAGCCTTTGGGGCTGGTTGGTAGCTCAACAGCTCAAGTCCTAACCAAGGACCTAGGAACTGTTAAGGTAATGTCGGAGGATATAAGCTGTTCCAAGTAGGGTGGTTTTTTTGTAGAATCAGAATGTTAAAGTCTGATAAATTTAAAATTTCCAAATAGCGAGGTAGCCTTTTAGGTATTGCTCCAAGGGTTCCAATTACAATCTGGACAACACACAATTTCTTTTTCCACAGTCACTCACCTTCAATTTGCAAGTCCCTGTACTTTGTGATTTTTTTCTTGCTGTTTATCTTCAATTCATGCATCTCCAGGTATTGCAATGTCAATGAACCATACTTTTTTCTTTTCAACTATTATTATGTCAGGTGTGTTCTGGGCCAAGTGTCTGTCAGTCTGGATTCTGAAGTCCCACAAGATCTTGATTTTCTAAAACCTTCTGAACCTGATGTTCCCAGTGGTTTTTGCTGTACTCAAATCCAAACTTTTGGCACAATTTCCAGTGAATGATCTTAGCAATGCGGTCATGGCGTTGTAGGTAGTCAGTTTGTGAAATTTTGCTGCACCCACTGATCAAGTGGTCGACTGTCTCGTCTTTCTCATTACAGAGGCAACATTTGCTGTTGGTGGTAACATGTTGAATTTTTGCCTTCATGCCATTTGTGGCTAAGACTTGTTCTTGAGCTGCCAAAATAAAGCCTTCTGTTTCTTTTTTCAGTGCTCCTGATCTTAATCAGTTCCAAGTTAGAGTTTGGTCAGCTTTGCCTTCAATATTTTTCAAGTATTGGCTATGCATAGCTTTGTTTTTCCAATTTTCTTCTCAATTACTTCTTTCTTATAATCAGCTTTTGACTTAGTTGTCTTTAAAAGGCCTCCTTTATTTACTTCCTTAATCATTGGTTCTTCACTTTTCTGGATGTAATCATTCAAACAGTGTCTTTCTTCTTCCACAGTCTGCTTTACTTGTAGGAGTCCTTGACCACCCTCTGCTCTTGATAGATATAATTGGTCAACATCACTTTTAGGGTACAAAACATGATTCATTGTCATAAGCTTCCTTGTTTTTCTTTCCAAATTGTCCAACTCCATCTGGGTCCAGTCAATTATTCCTGCAGAGTATTGAATTACAGGTATAGCCCAGGTATTTATGGCTTTTATGATGTTTCCTTATATGCTCTAAGTCTTCCACCTTCTTCTCTATCCTCTCACATGTATTTGATAATTTCTGTATTTCTGAAAATATCTTTTGCAAGCTTACAATTTCTGTTTGCTTTTGAAATTGTGCCATTCTCTCCAGCTAACAAACACAGCTGCTCTATCTTGGAAAGTTAATAAAATTAAGCAGATTCACAAAAAGGTTTAGTTTTCACTTTTCTCTGGTTAAAGATATACTTCAAAGGGACATCTGTATGCTTCCCTTCTTATCACTCTCAATAACCAAGCAGTGAGACCTTGTAGTGCCAAACCAAAACAATCAGTGAAGAAAAAAAGTGTTCCATTTCCAATACCCATCCTTCCAGCCTCCAAGTAGCAGTGTTATTGTTGCAAATTTCCTATTTCTTTTTGTATCTTTTTTGTATTTCAAGTTAGAAAAAAGAGTCCAATTTTTAAATGGGTTAGAAGAACACCCACAGTAATGAAAGAGGAAAATTTTAGACCATAGGTTACAGAGAATAATAAAAGAAAAAATAGAAGAAGAAAACTTAATCCAGTCACTTTAAAAGGCTTGAATAAATTCCATCCATGAAGATAGCATTTAAAAAGTAAGATAACCATTCCAAATTTAATTCCGCCGCTTGATTCTTCTCTTCTCCAATGTAAATTAATTTTCAGTTTTTTATAGGCAGTCTCTTTTTAAAACAGTAAAAGTTCCTCACCAGCTGAAAACACTTTCTCTTTCTGTATCCTTCCATTTTGGAGCTGCCCCGACTTTGTCAGCCTTGGCTGGATATTTTGTCGCCAGCTTGAAGAAGTTTTCTTGCATTGATCAGGGACTTTGTGATGTCCCTGAGGTCAGCAAGATGTATTCTTCCTGTTCATCATCTCTTCGGGATGGTTTAGGTTCGATTGAACCACCCAATGGCAAAAGTATCAGCTGTGGTCTCGGAGCATCGAGATCACATGTCCATATCATCACAACATTGGCTCCTCCTCTCGTCTTGAATTCTTCATAGATAAAATGTTAGCCAAAAATGTTTTGCATCTGATGGATATATATATCCATCTGATGGATATATATATATATATATATATATATATATATATATATATATATATATATATATATATATATATATATATGAATGTATGTATGTATGTATGTATGTATGTATGTACGTACGTACGTACGTACGTACGTATGTACGTACGTACATGCTTTCAAGTTTTTGTTTCTTACATAAAGTAGGTGATCCTCTTGAGTCTGTTTACTGACCTTGTCTACCTCAAAGGGCTAATAATTCATAACATTACATCATCAATACTTGAGTTTGAAACTTTGGTTACTCCATAAACTGTAATAGTGGATGCTACTGAGTTACAGTAGCAATTCAGAAAATGTAAAGGATTCTGGTTGATTTCTTTATTTTCTTGCAATAAGGATCTGTCTCAAATAGTAGATTTTATTGTATCTCCTATTTTGATATAGATGAAGGAAGAGTAAATATTTTATTGGTGAAATATAACAACAAGAAGATATGATGAAGTACACCCAAAATGTGCTCTAGTATGAACAGAAAATAATAAATAGAATAATATTTTGATAGACCTTCCCATATTTATTTCATTATATTATTTGAAATGGATTTACAATATATGGAATACATTTTTGGCAATGACATCTTGAAGTATTTTACTGTTGAAATTACAATGACTTGTAAAGAAAGGTGGATGTAGTTTCCCACATTGTCAAGTTTATTACTGTGAATTTATAAAGTTTCATTCACTACCTGGAATATCTTTATACATTTATGTGGTTCACCATCTTATAAAAGATTTATTTTCAATTATAATTTAATGTAACTTTTAAACTTTTCATCCACTTTTCCCCCACTGTTCAAGCATTATATTATATCCAGAATTCTTTGCCCACTGAATCATATATTGCTTCACATACTCATTCTCCAATTTCATTTTCAATAACAATTTATATACTTTACCAATAATATGCTTATCATTCCCACACAATAAAATGGTTAATCATATGATAGAGATTTCCCCATTAAAGTCTAAATATGTGTCTAAAATCCATATATTTCTTAATTTGATTTTTTTGAGGGAAAAAATGATACAGTATAGTTGTAAATGTGATTACAAATTACATATCCAAACTTAGGAATTTACAATTATGTATTTCCCAGTACTGGTGTAGTTTGGTCATTAAAGTTAATTACATGTTCATAAATTACTAACACAAGATAGGGTATACAATTCTTCCATAATAGCATAAGAAGCTGAGCAATAGAAATATAATGAAGAGAGGGAAAAAGATTAATTTTCAATACCTCAGGCACACTTAGTCAGCACCAAGAGGAAAGCATGTTTCAAAAACAAATTGAGCCAAAATACTAACTTGGAGGGGAATGCTGGATGTGTGGTCAACAGACAATAGTAAAGCCAGTAACGGTTGAATTGGACAAGTAGCAACTTGCTGCATATAAGGGAGAGTTTAAACCTTTCATATTCAGCCTCTTTCCAGGGTACAGCTGAAAATAATCAAAACTTCTGCAGTAAGTTATCTGTTCTCTTGCCAGACTTTCTGGGCCAACTTAACCCTTTTGAGCTGCATAGATTTATTGCTTTGTAATCTGAATCAGTATCTTTCCTGAGGATGTGTGTTTACATTTGCAGATTGGGATGAGTGTCACTTGGTCAATGTTGTGGAGTTGTTTAGTTAGATGACCTTGACAAAGTAGGAATTGGTTTCAGAGTCTCAGGATAACTGTAGCTTGGAACTTTTGGGCAGTCCGCCTTCTGTTCATTTGTAGACATGTCTTCAGCCAGGAGCTGAAAATATTCATCCACAGCAGGAAATAAGAAGATTTATGGATTTACTAGATATGGGGTAGAGAAAAAAAAACCTGTTTCACAATTGAAAGGTTGTTCTAGCCCAGATATGTTGTTATTCAATGAAACGGCTGCCTACTGATGTAATAGAAAGGCTGATCAGTGTTATAGGATCAATGTTGTGTTTAGAAACTAAGAAACAAAAAAAATGTATAGGTTGTTCATTTTTTTTGTCATTGTATGTTTACTTTCTTTTTTTGAAGAGATCTTAATTTCTGTTTAGGAAAATAAAAGAAATTTAAAAAAAAGAAATAATTTGGTAGTCCACCAATTTTCCAAGATTTATTCAGAATGATACATTAGATCTTAATGTACAGACCATTAACTAGTTTTTCTGTAACCAAACTTGCTGGTCTTGTATCTTTCACTGCTCTCAGAATATTTTCAACAGGACAATTTAAAAAATCATTGGGCAGGGACCATATTTTGCAGAATTTACCTCCCAAAAGATATTAGGTTAGTTAAAGTTTCCTATCATTGGGGATCCAGATGGCTTTTCAAACAAAACAAAAAACAAAACAAAAAACAAATAGTCAGTTTGAATGTAGATGACAGAATACATATGTTCTCCTTATCTGGATGGGTGATAGTAAATATTAACAACAGTACTGCTTTTATTTCTTCCCCCACTCAGTTTAATCTGGGTTCAAGATTCAAATAGAAATAATACAGAGTGCAAATCCACCTTTTTATTGCTTCTGCACTCTTCAATTTCTATTTTCTAGTCTTGGAGTTTAGCCCATAAGCTAAATTTTATTAAATTATGTTTATTGTTCTATACTGCATCCATTGTGTCAGTTTTCATACTCAGAGAATTACTATATGAATAGTGAAGACCATTAATTTTATGAGCTGGTGTTCTTTCAGATTTTTAGCAGTATGAAAGAACTTTTTCAGCAACCATCTTTCTTTCTACATCGCACAAATATTTTATTCCCGTACTCCTGCCAGTTCAAAGTGTTTCAAAGCATGTTCCCTGTGTACTGAAGCTCACAATTGTAGTTTTTATCCATTTGTCATCAGTTTTGCTTCATATTACACCACCAGTTGAAAAGTTCTTTTGGTTCCCTCTTCCATCTTTAGGCATTTGAGAAAATACAAATCTCTGCACAGAAAAAAATGGATAAGGTTTTCCCTTAATTTCCCTGTTAGATTAGTGGCAAACTTTTCCTAAATGTCCTAAATGTGTTTATTTGCTCAGTGAGCTTGTTTTTTAGAACCTTGCTCCTAAATTCCTCTTATAGTCTTGACCTTCAGCAGGAAGCAATTATGCAATCACCCACAATGGGCAGCTAAAAGCTCTTAGGACACATTCCTTGCAGTCAGCAGCTATTCATGAGATGACCTTTTCCCCTCTCACAATTCAGCATAATTTCTATGGCCACTGAGTTATTTCTCTTTATTATTGGACAGTTGCAAAGCCTCTATCAAAAATATAGTATAGTAATACATAAGTCAATGATTCAACTGCTCCATGACCACAAGAACATAGTCTTTTGCATTAGATGTTTTTTTCAAGTCTATTCTTTCAGAACAAGTAAATTGTTAAAGCATAATAGCTTTAAAACATCTAGGATATTTAAGCACAATATTTGACTTTATTCAATACGTCCTTAATTGCATGTAATTAACATTGTTTTGGTGTTTATATAGAACAAAGTATTCATGTTGAAAAGATGATCAGGTATCTAGAACCCTATCTTGGTGTTAGAGGCATCAACATTTGTGAACCAACTATGGCTTGGAATACAATTTTCTGAAATTATGTTCTGTTTACTTCTAATAAATGAATAGTGGGATAGTGCATTTCATTTTGGAAGCATGGCTAATGTGTCTTTTGTGTGATTGACCAAGTTCTGTGGACCCTTACAGTATCTGGAGACTGGCAGTTGGATTCTTCACCTTGACTAAATAATGAATGGACCTGGAATCTCCTTGATATAATATTAGCTGAGAAGGGAGAGGCAGATGTAGCACTTATGAGTTCTCTTCAACAGTGTACATTCATGTCTCAAGCAGACTTTTCCTCAAGAAAGTTACAATGTTAAGGGCAAAGAACAAAGAAAACAAAACCCAGTTTGCTATATTTGGCAAAAGCACTTTCCCCCTAGAGTTATCTCATTATGTCTTTTGTTAAGAGTCACTTGTATCCTTATTTCTTTCCTTGGCTTAGTACAGGCATATTGCTACCAACAGGATACTTGGAATTCTCTCAAGATAAATTATAAATAGTCACTTATCCTTGTTTCCCATATGTCCCACTGAAATATCTCCATATCTTAATTTTACATACATTTGAAAGACAAATGTATTATTAGTAACTTTGGACATGGAGCTAAGAAAAATAAAAGGCAATACAATGGACTACATCTGGTGGGCAATACAATAGTCCATAATTTAAGTATAATTATATCACTTACTGCAGCATAGGAATTAACATGTAATTATACTAAGAAATGAAAGAAATTGCAACAAATTGAGTAATTTTCTTTACATCCCTGAAAGTTCATCTCCACAGATCAATGTTATTACTTAATAATGACTCCAGTTACCATGAAGCCTACTTATATTCTGCATTCTGTTCAAAGATCAGTAAAAAAAGAATTCTTACGGCATTTTTTTAAGGAGGAACTCATGCTTATTGTGCATAGCTATGATGTGTCTGCCACAATAATTATACCTGATTGCTCAGCTTGTGTATTTTGGAGTGATGTACTATTTTATGGTTTGGACTACAGAAAAAATGATCTGACAATCACATTTCCATTTCAAACTTCCTTTAACTAAATTTAACTTACTCAGCACATCGTTTAATATGGCAGTTAACTGGAAGCAACTTTTTTTGTTCCAAATAACATCAGAGGACTTAGCACTGTAATTTTCCCAGTATGTTTATGATGTATTGCTCTAGTCTACTATCTATTCATTACATTAAACCAAATATAATGTCTTTTGAATATAGAATAAGGGAAGATGCCTTTTTCAGGGAGATGCATAAGCATTACAATTCTACATGCATTGGATCTGTCCACTGCCTTGACTTGTTTATTAAAATAATAAAGGTGGGATATAAATGAAATAAATAATGAAAGTCACATTTCCTATTAGGTACTCAGGAACTTATATCATAGTTATATGATTGATACTCTTAGAAGTCTGCAATGTTTATTTTACTGAACAGAATTCTTGATATCAATGCTGCTGATTGGCATTTGTAAAGTAATAACTGTTTTGTCTTTTCCATGAATATATTAATCTTAAGCTTCTAATTCTGTTTGGCTTCCTGTGGCCAATTCTATACTATGTAATCATTTCTGTGTCCAAACTGATTACCCTACAAGAATAATAGAACTTTTCAATAATACATACAATGACATAACACTTTCACTTCTGTGGATTAATTATTGCTGATGGTTTGTAATTTAGGAATAAACTGATTTAGGTTGACTCAATACCCTTTTGGAAGCACCAATGGTTGCTATGAATTGTTTGTCAATATGGTGCTTGTAATATAGGACAACTATTTATCCTGCTTTTTTTAAGCTGTAAACCTCTTTCATGAATGAAGGCAAATGTAGGTGTCCTGGGGTAATGTTGCAGGATCCAATCTGGGTTGGTCACCAGGACCAGTTTTGTCTTCCAAGATTGAACTCATATTGGAACCTATCCTCAGGGAACTTCTCTGTGTGCTTTGGACTGTTCTCTTTGTGATATTTATATGAAGGCTGTTGTGTTTTTAGATGGATGGTGATGGCTAGCTATTAAATCATCACTGTTGTTTCCTTGTGCTGCCAAGCCCTAAGTACTTGATAAGCTGAAAGTAAATCATCATTCCTATTGATTGATGAGGGGCCTTTTCCTAGACTTCAATCACTTCCCTGGCTGTTTTTGTGCCTGCTTGTCCAACAATCTTAGTAGATGCAAAATTGGATGTATGTCCCTGTTTATTGCAATGTGAGGCGGTTGCAGCAGATTGTGGTTTGTAATCTACTTACGAAAGATCAGGACTTGAGACCACGACCCTTGTTCCCCCTATTGAAACTTCACCCAATCCTAAGATTACTGTGTAGTTTCATAAATGGCAGGTTCCTCTCCATGAAGCATGAGCCCAACATATTTGCTCGAGCGTCCTTCTTCTGAGCGTCCCACCAGGGCCAGGACCTTTGCAGTGGCCCATTTCTCCATCAAGAGGGGTGAAACCCTGGCAATTTCGGGAACCAGGAGTTAGAAGTGGAGGTTAAATCAAAACCTTTCCATTCCTGCCCTGGGACATGAGTGAGTTGCCTCATTTCTGTGGTGAGCTGCTTAATGACACGTCCAGTCTCATCAATGTGAAGGCAGCAATTAAACAAGTTGAACTTCCCACAGACCCTCCTTCCCTTGCGTGGAGGTAATCAAGAGCCAATCGATTTTGGTACACTGCAGTACAGAGTTTGCCAGTGGCAGTGGAGAGGATATTCAAAGATTTATCAATCCTCTTCCCAGCCAAGTCCAATACTGCCTGCAAATGCATGATTGATTGATCATGTAAATGGGGGTGCGGTAACCCCAAGACCCATCCTCTACCCAAGTGTCCCTCCAATAGGTGCATACGATTCTCTCTGAGTTCCACATGTCGAATTTCTCGTATTCAGCCAGTTCCTTACAAGGAAAGTTAGAGAAGGCCGTGTCCACCTCCCTCTTCTGACGGATGGGGCCTACTGAGTCACACACCAGGACCCCTAGCACCTGTCGTGATTGGATGGGCAACAGAAAGAACGAAAGTTTTATCCATCCAAGAACACAGGAACCCGCCCAATCCGCAGGAAGGATTTCATAGGCCAGTGTGCCACAAATCGAATACATGTTCTCCGGGGCTTCCCAAGTGCCAGATGGGGTTTGTGGCTTTTTTTCCCCATTTTGTCCTTCTGTGGATCCTGCAGGCATTGAGTGCATTCCAATGGAGAGGGGGTAATGGCCTCCCTTGTGGCCCTGGGTTCCCTTGGGGCTCCCTTTTCCTTACCTTATGGGCCGCCCCTCCCACCCTCCTGAGGGGTCCGTGTGGGACGGGGGTTCCTACCCTGTTGTAGGAGTGGCTCCAGAACCACCATTCCCTTTCCCTGTGTTTAGGGTGGCTATAGCTGTTCTACTGAGGGTCTTGTCAAGTGTCCCCGCATGGCATTGATATGTTTCCAAGTAGTTGGATTGGGTTATCCAGACCTCCAGGCAACTGGCTTTAGCACTGGTGTTGCACGTTACACCTATGTGTCAGTACTTACTCAGACCTTGTGCATCCATGCTTGACAGATTTTCATCCTCTGACCACCATTGTAGAAACCACTGATTCCCTACATCCCCAATAAGCTGACAAGTTATCTCCACTATTATGGGAATCTGGTCATAACTTATGTCATATTCCATTTTTTTCAGACTGAAATCAAGGGGGGGCCACTTCACCTGAGCCCTTGTCCTTTCTGGAAAGGGGTCTGGGAAGGGTCTCTGAATGGGCTTTTTGTGATGGCACCTAATGGTTGAATTGTATCGTTTGTTTGGTGCCCAAGTTATGACATTGGGGTTCACTTGACACTGCCAATAGTTCCCTGTCTCCTCTGAACAGGGGGATGGCCCCTCCTCTGGATGGCAATTTAATAACCAGCATTCATTATACACAAAATGCAGTCCCTGTTCACCCTGATAAAAGCAGTCTTTGCAAAGGGGGAAAGGCCCTGAACCCATTTCTTCTAGCATTGGCTCAGAAGTTACTTGCGGAGGGGAGTCATTTGTAGAGGTGAGGGGCCTAGCTTCCGGTTGTTGGGGAGTACCCTCATTATCCTCATTCCCCCCTATAGGAAAGGATGGAGCAGGAGAGGGGGTTGGGTCCTCATAATCACTCGGAACCTCCCACACCCCCAATGGGGCCTCACCCTTTGCTCTGGCCCAGATTGCCTGATAGAGATAAAGAGAGTCAATGAGAATAGAAATGAATAGGAGAAAAACCACGATCAGAACTGCTGGCATCAGGCCTCTCCTAATGCACGCAGCTTGGCGTAGGCGCTAGTCAGTCTCCATGATCGTGCCTGGGCATTGGACAGGGCGGAGTTTCCATGGTAGACGCGATATGTTGCCTGTGCGATGGGTGTCGACGGCACCTGAAGCAACACCTGCAGAGGGCGCTGGTTCTTCACCACCTGTTTGTAAAGCGACAGCTTCCCATGTGTCCGCAGAAGAGGTGGCATTCCTCCTGGTGTTTCCGAAACGTGAGGTATAGAGGCTTGGCAGGGTCACTGGAGGCCTTCCAGAAAGCTTTCGCAGCCAATTTAAAACGGGTCCAGTGAATCCAAGGCCTAATTTCAGCTACCTTAACAACAAGGGGAGAAAAAAAAAACAGTATACGGCCCCCACCATTTGGGGCCCAATAGTTCCTTCTACCAGTCCTTCACCCAGACTTCTTGTCCTGGGTGGAAGTTGTGGACTGGAGTTACAATTCCATGAGAACGACAAGACAGAACATATTTTTGCAATTGGTGGACTATGGCATTCAGGGCTTGCAACTGTTTAAGCTTCACCATGTCTGTAACTTGGAGGTGAGCAACACCTGTGGGCTAAGCAAATCAGGAACCCTCCCATACAACAACTCATATGGCGAGACACCCAACTCCTTGGTGAGAGCGCACCTCTTTGCCAGCAACGCCATGCTGTGGGCATCATCCGGCCATTTGAGATGGGTTTCCTGACAAATTTTGGCCAACTTATCCTCTATGGTGTGATCTGCCCTCTTGACCCTCCCACCTGAACTGGGCCTTGACGGAGGGTTATTAGCAGCACATACCTGACATTGAGAGCAAACAGCAGTTGCCAGGCTAGACAAATTGTTGATATAGACCTCCCTGAGCCAAGGCTTTTTTCAAAGCCGTTTTTCCTAAGTGCAAATGCTTATGCAGGGAGGAGACAGCATCCCATGCCAACTGCTGGGAAACAAACACCTTTGTGTCCGACAGAACCTACCACCCATCTAGTAGTTCCGCCCCTATTGCTTCAGCTTGCTGGGTTCCTGAGTGACTATACAATGGGGGTTGTTCTTCCTGGGCCGGGGTCCACAGAGTAAGGCATGTGGCCTGTAAAGAAGGGGGATCCAAGGCTGCTGCTCTGGCAACTTGATCAGCTTTGTTAATTCCTCCTTCAGCTGTTGAAATCCCTTTCTGATGACCCATACATGCATAATGGCAACTTGTTTGGGGGCCCACACACTGTCCAACAAATGCATAATTTGGGCCATATTTGATGTCCTTTCCTCCAGCTGTGATGAGGCCTTTTTCCTGTGAAGCTCCATGGACTTGAATGGTTAGGAAGGCCTATTTGGAGTCTGTGTAAATGTTGACTCGTAGGTCTCGTGCCAATTCCAAAGCCTTGTGAGGGCATGTAGTTCTGCCAAGTGGGCACTGGTTTCTGGTGGTAGGGGCATGGCTTCCCACACATCATCAAGGGTGACTACAGCATAAGCTGCTTTTTCGCACGCCGTCACGTAGAAAGCTGGTTCCATCTGTACAAAGAGTTGCATCTTTGTGCGATGGGGGTTTATCCTTCAAATCTGGGTGACTGGCATAGGTTTCTTCAATGGTTTGCAAACAATCATGAGTAATTTCAGAGTCTGGTTCAGGCCACAGGGTTGCTGGATTCAAAACATATGACTGGACAAGCTTGATGAGTGGGTTATGTGTAATAAGCCCCTGGTATTTCAGCATTTGTGGATTGGTAAGCCACAAATGACCTTTCTGGTCTAGGACAGCCCGAAGAGCATGGGGGGTGTAGATATTTAATTGCTGTCCAAAGGTGAGCTTATTGGCTTCCTGGGTAAGTAGGGCAGTTCCTGTCACAGCCTTGAGACAGGCTGGCCACCCTTTGGCCACCTGATCCAGCTGTTTGGACAAATATGCAACCAGACGATACCATGTTCCCAACTTTTGGTCAGTACTCCAATGGCCATATTCTGCTTAGCGTCCACAAACAACTGAAAAGGCTGTCAAGTCAGAAAACTAGGAGCCTGAGTCACAGCATGCTTCAATTCCAAAAAGCTGTTCTGTTCCTCTTCCTCCTAACTCAAGGGTTCCTTTTCCATTCCCCTTGGTAGCTTCATAGAGTGGCTTTGCTAACAATGCGAAGTTGAGAATCCAAATGCGACAAAACCCAGCTGCTTCCCAAAAGCCCCTTAATTCCTTCCTATTTCGTGGGGCTGGCAATTGGCCTCCTTCCTTTCATAGCCCAGAGTCCTTTGTCCCGATTGGATGTCGTAATCCAAATATCTAACCTCCAATTGGACTAATTGGGCTTTGGTCCGAGAGGCCTCTCTCCTGTAGGAGGAACAGTAGGGCTGCTGCAGTGGCATGACAGGCTTCCTCCATCTGGCCTGTGACCAACAAGTCAGCTACATCTTGCAAAACCACATCAGGTGGGGCAATGTCTAAAAGTTTCAAATCCATGGCTAATGCAGTTCCAAATAAGGTGGGGGAGTTTTTTCAAAGCCTTGATGCAAACGTGTCCAAGCATATTGCTGCTTTCTGCCTGTAACTGGGCATTCGAAGGCAAACAAGAAAGCATCTTTTGAATCAATGACTGAAAACCATTTCGCCTCTGCATGCCATTGAAGGGCCTCCTGTGAGATTTACGTCTCCTGGGGCAGCTTGGTAGGGGGGATCCCTTGGCATCCTAGGGCGGTCATCTTCCCTTTCCTCAGGGGGTGGAGCCCAGTCCCGGTTGGGGCACTCCCCTCCCCAGTGGCCATGTTTGTAACAGATGGCACATCGGTTCCGTCCCAAGGGTGGGGCCCTGTTCCCCTCCCTAATTGCTGCCGCGAGCACTTCTGCTTTTTTCTGCATCTTTTGATTTTTTTTTCCTTTTCCTCCAACAAGTCTCTATTGACGAAAGTTTTTCTAGCTACTTCCATAAGCTCATTGAGGGGCTTCCCCAGTGCCTCTTCCAGCTTCTACAGCTTGTGTCGGATGACTGAGAAATAAAGGCCATAGCTAGCATCCGAGCATTTTCAGGAAGGTTAGTGGTTACCATAAATAAAAACCTCGGGGCTTTCGGCAGAGTTTAGACATTTTAGTGGCTGGCTTTCCTCCCAGCCGGACAGCCCTTACAATTAACTGTTGATGATTACGTAGCAGAGTCAACTGCAGGGTGGGGGGTCATAGGGGCTCCATCTAGGGTCCCTTGAAGGGAAGCGTTGCTCAATAAAGTCAGCCAGATTGGTGTGAGCAGGAACATCAGGTTTTAGAATGTTAGACACTGCAATTCTAATCTTCTCCCTCTCTTCAGACTGCTCTATCTCCTCTTCCTTCTTCTCCCAAAATTCTGGCGAGCTCAGAGGGTCCCCATCCCCTGTCCCTCTGACAGGACTTTCTTCTGACATCATAGAGGTCACACCGTCCAGCCCTCGCTCTATCCACCCCACAGATGAATCGGCTTGTTGATGCCCTCGAGTCTCCTGAGCTACTAGGTGTAGCCCCCCTTTGGCATGGTCGTGGTGAGGGTCGTGGTGATCCTCTTCCTCTTCTGGCAACTCTTCTGGGGCACTAGCTAGGATTGGTGGTCTCTGCTTGGGACATTTGGGGTGTGCAACCCAAACAGCCATAAGAATACACTGTTGGTCTTTGCATTTGTTTTTTTTTTAGCCAAGCTGTCTCCTCAACAAATTGTACTACACGTCAATATACGGATCCTGTTTGATCAGGATCAAACACTAACCTATGGACATTCAAAGCTATGTTGAGATCAAAAGTGCCTTTGTTGGGCCACCCAAAACCAAAAATGGGCCATTCAGCTTCACAAAACTTTTTAAGCTCATGCCTGCTCCACTCAATGCCATAATCCTGAGTCATATACCCTTCTTTAAAATGGTTTAACATACATTGTAACAGAGTCTGGCTACTACTTCCTCCACCCATAATTTTCCCAAATACTGGATAACACAATTTTACAATTCAACCTTTTAAAACACACACACACATATACTGGACAGTCCAATTTTCCCAACCTTTATACCTTAGCGAGGGCGATCAGGCCTCACTCTCCGGCTTCATAAGAAAACCGGGCCTAAATAGGGAATATTTAATCTCCACAAGTTACTTGCCTTTTGTCTGTGGTTTTCCCTCTTCCGGTGCTGGCCAGCCTTTCACACCTGTCTCCTCTGGGTTTCTTCTCTGCGGTTCTTGGAACTGCCAATCGCCGAGGCTGTTTGCTCCTCGTTGCCGGGAAATTCCCTCGGAACAAAAGGTCCGTTTGGTGCCAGACAGGTTCCTGACCCGATGAGCCCCCAGCCCCCGGGATTAGGCATCCCAGAGGGTCCCCAAAGAGCCGGCCGGCCTCCTGGCTGGCTCGCCAGAAATGTTGCAGCAGATTGTGGTTTGTAATCTACTTACGAAAGATCAGGACTTGAGACCACGAAGGAAGAGAAACAGGTTTATTGGATGCATCAAGTTCAGCGTGTTCACACACCAACATCTGAACTGACCTGGCTACGCCCAGGGCAGTGATTTTATACCTTTAATCAACATTCGTCAATCAGAGGGCGTTTAAAGAGGCGTATTAATACAAAACGTAAAAACCCCTGTTCAGAACAGGGAAGTACATCTTGGAAAAATACAAAAGCAGATATTCATACAAAAGTATCAAAAACAGGAAAGCTGATTTCGTACCAACAGTTTTCTGCAACTTCTCTGTTCTATCTCTCCCCCACGTCTGGCTTCCTGTGCCCCTCCTTTACAGCCCTATTTGTAATACTTATGAGGAAGTTAAAAGTCAACTTTGGGACTCCAGGGCACTGGAGTAAAAGCCAAACTAAAATGAATTTATAAGGTCCATTCTATTAAGACCACCTAACCTGGCCAGCCATAGGTGGGTTTACCTGTGCAACCCATGCTGTATCAAGGCTACTAATGAGTTGGGACTTCTTGTCTGAGTGCTTGCTTGTGTTCTTGCAATCTGGTGGTTAGCTTCCTCCATGTCTGTCCTACAAAGTCACAAGGCCAATCCATGCAATCCTTAGGATATGGAGGCTTGGCAGCACAAGGAAGCAACAGCCAACAGGCTCAAATCAATATTTTTAATTGATTGATTAAGTGATTATGTGCACCAAACATTTTTTCCTAGCACATAGATGGATTTTCTCCATAATAATCTGTTCACAGCATGACCTTTCATGTCTTCCAGTGATATTTTCATTGCCACTGATTCACTTTTCTGCTGATCCACCTTGTTTCTGTGTTCTTCCACCTTTCTCAATATTAGACTGTTCTTCAAATAGCTGGATCTTTGCATAATGTTTAAAATAAGATAATTTCATTTGTGCCTCAAATGAGAACTTTGGGTTGATTTGTTCAATGATTCATTGGTTTCTTTCCTCAATTGTCCATTATAGGTGTAGTTATTCATAGCATTTGAATATCTGATTCATAAATTAATTCCTGAAAACAAGAGATCAGTACACTGCTTTGAAGAAAATAATGTGCCCACTAATTTTTTTTTAATTCAGTGGGCACATCTATTTTTTAATTTTTAATTAATAAATCAAACAAAATACTCTAGCAAAAGTATTTAATTCATGAGACTCTCTGAGGAACTAAAGTATAATTTCACATTCAAATTTCCAAGCTTAATTTGAGTCTCTGATTGCATTCTAGCATATTTATTAAAGTGTGAATGAACATTATGCCATAATCTTCTTTCATGCTGCCTTCTCTTTGCGCCACAACACTTCCAGGGTATAAAGCCTGGACGTTTTCTCTGTAATGAGAAAGTTAGGGTTCATCAAATTTTCCTGTATTGCAAAAAAATCTCACAAACTTTATACAAAAGTATATACAGTACTTTAGAATATCTCCTCATGATGTTGCATTGTCTCAGGCCATTAATACTGTAAGTCCTCCTAAGTTCATTTTTAGCTGATTAGAAATTAAAGCAGTGTGTTCCATTTTTTCCTGACTTATAGCTTTGCTATATGAAATATTTATGGTGTTTTAGCAGTGTTTATGATAATGATTTGATTGGATATGAGATTGAGTTATTGATTATTTTGGATTATCTACATAATTTCTCATTTCTGGTTTCTAGGTACTGCCCTTGGTATTGTCAGTTTGGTTTACACTGATATCTAACAGGTATAGCAGGTATCCATGAAATGACTGGCTAGTGCTTTCTGAAGCGCATATCAATTCTAAGGTCAGATCCTTATTAATATGTGCTACCTGTGTGTTCAAATAAATAATAATAACTCCATGTGAAGAAGGTCAGTTTTATTGATAACAATTGTGTTTCTAGCAGCAGAGATTGTCAGTTGCTTTTACTGATGTGGAGACATATCAATGGTAAAGGACCTGGAATTGACATTCCTTGTTTTATTCAAAGCATGACAGAATTTTCTGATACCAGATGTCTGTCACCAAGCTGCCAATGACACATTTTGGATCACTAAAGTGTTTAGTTTGTAAATGAACTTAAATTTTGGTGGGTTTTTTTTTTTGCACAAACATAGACATCTTATACAAGGAAATGCTTAGGTGACCAAAGTGTTACATGTGAGAAACTGTCAATTCCACCCCTCCCCCTTTTGCCAGATATTTGAATGCATTATACTTTTTCCTGAATTTTCAAAAAATGTGTAGATATTGCTTCACAATTTTTGCTAAGATTATTGCTAAGAGAAGGACTTTCAATATTTAATCCTGTTTCTTGTTCTGAAACAATATAATTTCCCTCACCATATTAAAAAACAATTCTACAGTAGAAGGCAGAACATACAATTTTATTAGATCCTATAATGTATGTTATATAGATACAGAAACTATTTCTGTAGAGAACCCCTGTAATGGCCTTGGAGGAATTGTGAGAACACATTTTGAAAAACTGATTTAAGATTAGAAAAGAAAGAAAGCATTAGAAAAAATCTTAACATGAGTGTGGTTTAACTTTCTTGGCTTTAAGAGAAAGGGAGAAAAAATACTTTTATGCTTTCAAGTCCTTGAGTCTGTTCCTTGACCTTGTCTACCTCAAAGGGCTAATAATTCATAACATTACATCATCAATACTTGAGTTTGAGACCTTGTCTGATTACTCCATAAACTGTAATGTTGGATACTACTGAGTTACAGTAGCAATTCAGAAAATTCAGAAAATGTAAAGGATTCTGGTTGATTTCTTTTGCTTGCAATAAGGGCCTGTTTCAAACAGTAGAGTTTATTGTATCTCTTATTTTGATATAGATGAAGGAAGATTAAATATTTTATTGGTGAAATATAACAACCAGAAGATATGATGAAGTACATCCAAAATGTGTTCTAGTATGAACAGAAATAATAAACAGAATAATATTTTGATAGACCTTCCCATATTTATTTCATCATATTATTTGAAATGGATTTATAGTATATGGAATACATTTTTGGCAATGACATCCTGAAGTATTTTTACTGTTAAAATTACAATGACTTGTAAAGAAAGGTTTATTACTGTGCATTTATAAAGTTTCAGTCACTACCTGGAATAATTTCTTTACAATTCATCCATTCTTTGGTTTCAGCATGAAAATATATTACACACATGTATCAAAATGTTAGAATCCAATATGGAGGGGAAAATCACAGTCTTGTGGTTTACTATTATTCTGTGAATGATTGTCTGGCTATACAATGTTATATAGTTACCTAACTGTTGTAGGAAATGTTGGAATTTATAGCCACAAAAATCCTATGTCACCTCATGCATTTAAATAAAGTAAGCACCACTCTCCTACTCTTACATGAAAATATTTAAGAAACAGATTTGTGACTGAATAGCTACAAAATCTCAGTAGACCAAAAACCAACTGGTAAACTTTTCGCTCATCAATACAATAATCTCATTGTAAAGATATGATTTCACTCTGTTTGTTCATTCAGTTACTTATCGCCTATTATTTATTATACTTATGAGCATAAAAAAAGGAATAACTCCAGGCATATGACCGAGCTCTTTAAGATTATCTAATATTTAAGTACAATAATTTTTTGGTATTTATTTGTTTTAGAATTATTTGTTTGTTACTTGTAGAATATACTGATATTTTAAACTGTATCCAATTTATTATAATGTAAAAATGAAAACTATATCCAATTACAAAATCAGTTTTACAGAAATCTATGTAAAAATTAAAATGAATAACTTTATTGCTCTTATTAACCAGTATGAGAGAATTGGCATTAAAATATCCAATACTAAATTGGCAAGATCAGCATAATTTGAGAAGACACATACAAAGAAAGAATTTTGGTTAAAAGACAATAATCAAAATATGCTAAGGGAAAAGAGGTGAAAATTGGCAATCCAAGTAATATAAACTTTGAAATATTAATACATTCACACGCACATACATATACCCACTCATACACATCTATTTATGTATAAAACAATAAAATTATCCAAAAGGGATTTAACAAATTGTATGTTTCCTATCAAACTTTAGAAGAATATAGTATAACACAAGCAATTCTTGATTTATGACCACAATTTCCATCATAAGTCATTGTAATTATACATCAGGTTGGACCTGATTTTATGACAATTTCTTTGTTGGTCATTGAGCAAATCCATTTGCCCAATAAGCACTTTTTATGGGTTTTGCCAGAAATCAGCAAAAAAGTTTGCAACTTACAATCACATGGCTGTAGGATGCTGCAACCAGTTCTTAATGTGAGCCAGTTTCCAAGTGCTGAGATGTGATCATGTATCACAAAGATAGTGCAAAGAGCATAAGTGCCAAGTATAGGTATTAAGTCATCTTTTCTGAAGGCATTGTAACTTTCAACCATCACTAAATAAATACCCTAAGTCAAGGATTACTTTTAATTGACATGGCATGTCCACACCCAAAAAAGTTAAAAAATAGGCAATGGGTTGTTGTTGTTTTTTTGGGAGGGGGGTTGATAAGAGGAAATTTGATATAAATTGCAAATGGTGACTACGAAAGGAGGTTTAGAAACTCTGTTATTAAATATAACCAATATTTACTTAGAATATGTTACAAAGATGTAATGTTACTGGATGATATTGGGAAGACCTAATGGAATGCTATTATGTGGTGCAGCTTTAAATCTGGAATATTTTATATAAAAGGATGTCGAAACAATTATAGTCAAATGAAGGTTGTGGTATGATGATAGATTATATATATATGATTTGAAATATATGATTTGATATGAATTATAGGTGATGACTGTGGAAGGGATGCACGGAAGTTTTTGTAACCAATTGACACACTTTCTACAATTTGTAATGGAAGATGGTTTTGTGTTTTGTGTTTTGTGTGTGTGTGTGTGTGTTTGTGTTTATTCAAAAATAAAAAAAATCCTTATAAAAAAAGTAGCCAATGGTTAATGCTGAGCTTGAGCCAGAATTAAAATGGCTATTCATATTCAGACAGGTTCAATTACTCCCAATTATTCTTTGCTTGATTTCTCATGACACGACATGCAATAAAACCTGGAAATCTTGTGTGTTATTTCAGAGTTGGAAAGTTAAAAAACAATGACCTGTTTATACTGTTGATTGTTATGTTTTGCTGGTCAGAACTGGAATAATTAGGGCATTTCAAAGTTGTGTATAAAATATAGTGACCAGATTTTAAGATGGGTAAAGCGGGACACCATTGACCCCCGGGGGGGGCTCGGAGCACCTGAGCTGTAAATAAAAAAAAAAGAGGGCTGTAAAACCATGAAGCATTACCCCTGCCGCTGCTGCCGCCTCCTCCACCGTACTTTTGAGGAGCATGGGAGCTTCTTTTTCCTGCTCCTGCCCCTTCCGCCGCCTTCCTACTGGCTCCCGTGGCCTCGTAGCTCCTCAAAAGCACGCCGGAGAAGGAGGAGGAGGTGGCAGGGGTAACGCTTCATGGTGCTTTTACAGCCCTCTCTGAACAGTTTACAGGATGGAAAGGGGAGGGGGCGAAGGAAGGAAGTAAGGAAGGAGAGAAGGAGGGAGGGAGGAAGGGAGGGAGGGAGAAAGGGAGGAGAAGGAAGGAAGAAAGGAAGGAAAGAAGGGAGGGAAGGAAAGAGGGAGGGAGGTGAAAGGGAGGAAGGGAAGAGAAGGTAGGGAGGGAGGAAGAACCCGGCTTTCCCGAGAACGGTCTGCTCCGGGCCAGGGAGGGCGAACCAAGAAGTTTAGACATGACTTCGCTGGTGGTTGCAAAGCAGCCTTCCCCCGATTGCCTTCCCCCAATGCCCCCCAACCCTTTCAAAAGCCACCCCCATTACCAGTCTCTCCCAAATGGATCCCCGCCTGCCTCCCCTCGGCTCACCCAGACCAAGTTGCTGATGGCGGCTTGCACAGCATGGCTGCAAGGAGAGTGGCGCCCGAGAGTAGCGGGCAAAAAAAACACTTCAGATGGCTGAGCTGCTTGGCCCGGGACCGAGCCTCCGCCTCACTGCACTGCTGCCACCAGAAAGCCCCCCCCCATCCGAGGCCGCTGGATGGTTGTCGCAAAAACATCACGCGTCGGGCGCACACGCACAGGAGAGGTGGGAGCCTTGCTCCTCATCGGGCGCTGCGAGCTAGCTGAGCAGAGGGAGGGAAACCACTGCCCTCTAAAGGCCACATCGGGAACGACACTTCAGAGAAATAAAAACTTTTTTTAACGGCGTCCTTTTTAAAATTGATGATTTGGCATCTTTTCTTTCTTTTGGAAAATTGGGACTTTTTGAACATGTCGCGGGACACAGGACAAATTTTGAAAAATCAGGACTGTCCCGCCAAAAGCGGGACATCTGGTCACCGTAGTATAAAACTGGTAATACACAAAAATATGTCTGATCATTTTACCTGTCCTGAATTGTAAAGACATACTCATAATGAATGTGGTATCTTTTTGTGTCTTCCAGATGAAAGTGCTAAAGGGAGAATATTACATCAGGCTAAAGTGAAGGCCCTTCTCTGATGAGGGATGTTAAACTGTGTGACATACATAACTGATGCCAAAGGTTATCTCAGCTATCCATCTTGGTAAGCTGAGTGGTATTACCAGCATCCTTTTGATGGTCCATTACTTAATTCTGGTCCTTGCTTGTTCATAGCCTAGAGATAGTCCATGTGGGAGTGTCCTAGGAGATAGAATTGGTTGTAAATTACTTGTTTCTATCTTATTTGAAAACTTCCCCCAATATGAGTAGAACTAAGCCTATAGGAAAAAGTATCAGTTTCAACCAGAAGTAGAACACACTGTGTATTGTCATGTTTTAGTCTCCAGCTTCCCTGTATAGTGAGGCATTGGGACACAGTGAGGAACTTTGAAAATTGTTCTTAGGAATTTATATTGAACAAGTTCCAGTGATGAAAGCTTGTAGTGGTTGTGGTCCAAGTAGTACATCATATAGAGATTGTGGTAAGTAGTTGGCCTCAAATAGCTTAGAGACAGCATATCTATCATCCATCCAGCCAGCCAGCCAGCCAGCCAGCCATCTATCTATCTCAAACTATCTACTCTATAATCTATCTCCTCTGGAATTAGGAAATCATATGGAGTCCTATCTGCATTTTGTGAAATATAGTTAGCATGGGCCTTTTATTTTCCATAATATGGAAGATTACCCCAGGTATCAAAAACCTTCTAGTTTTTCAATGGCCATGGTTAATAGTCTTCGAGTGATTTGGGGGACAATTTGTGAACATCATTATTTCAGTTTTAGAACAGTTGCTTTCAAACTGACTCTCTTACAGTGATGTGTAAAGGTGTTCAAAGCTTTCTTGAGTCCAGTGTGTGTCCCTAAGAGGATTACTGAATTCTCCATATATAGCACTATAGTAATATGTCTCTTTGCTAGTTACAATAGGTAGAAGTTCTGATAAATTTTGCATGACAAGTCAGACTTTCACATTAAGAAGTAATAATTGGTATATTTGTAATATAAGAACTATAGCAGCAATTTTATTTCAATGGGATTTAAGTAGCCCCAAGATCCCTATTTACGTTTGTTGATGATTTTATTGCTTTCTATTTTCAGTGCTTTATAACTTAGTAATTTTCTTGGCTGAAGGTATATGTGCTTGCCTAAATCTAAGTTCTGTATAAAATTGCTTATTCTTAAAACACAAGTGAAGTTATGCATCCTAGATAAATTATTGGAGTCTTTGGATAGTCCCCTAAAAAGTATTATCAAATGGAGTTCTGATGGATCACACTAAAATCGGGAAAATAAAAGTCACTGATCAGTATAAATATATACATGATACAACCTCCTAATGCCTATTTGTTACTGTTATTGTTTATTGCTTGTTTTCCAGGTAAAGGTCAATGCATAAACAATGGAAACTATCATAAACTTAACAGTCACAGTAACCAAGAAAAGCAGAAGTTCAAAGTGGAGGTGGAATCAGATTATTCTGAGTAAATTGCATTGTTATGAAAGAATAAAACTTTACTCCAAGAACTTCTTGATCCTCTGCTATCACTGCCTTTAGAGGTCATAATTCTAACAAGGATACATTTCCACTAATATAGTTAGTGTTCCAGTTGTGATTGTTTTCTGAATCAGTTGGACTCAGTATGATTTATTATAGTAATCAGACTCTATTTGGGTATTTTAATGTTCTCTATACTTAACTATCTTTCAAAGCTAGGATTGCAATGTGGAGCTGAGGCAAAATGTAGCAAATAATTGGTATAAAATTCAGGAATCAGATAAATTCATACCGAAAAAGCTGTTCTGGTTACAACTGGTGTGTTGTTGTTTTTTTAGCATAACAGAAGTGTTTATTTTGATATCTATTTTACTATTTATTCTGAGTCACTCAGATCTTCAGGACAGATGTTTCTGAATATTCTTTCATTTGTTCATTAATCTGTCATGTGGAAATGTGCTTTTCTCCTATGACAATCACAGAAAAAACAGTTACTTCAAGAATATTCTAGAGAGTCTAACTCTTCATAGGCACTCCTAACTTACTTCCTTTTGAACTTTTGAGAGATCCATTTAACAGTGAAATTTTGAGAACCAGTTGGTATTTTTTTCATCCTACACCTGTAATCTAGAAATTATCTCTCTAATTATATTCCATTCTGGAATAAAGTTGTACCTAGGAAAAAATGCCTAAGCCCAGTACTTCTTTGTGATTGCTACTTCTGTAAATGTATCTTCAGTAAACCTACAAAATTCTTTGTTGTTACAAGAATCTGACTTAGCTGAACACTAAGGAGCTTTTTAAAAGACCTTTCTGAAATATTCCCCATTTCTATTGCTTCCTGCTTTCACTCATTGAACTGAATGCATTATACTCTAAATTCCTTGCCCTTTTCTCTTTGAATTGAATGGTAAACTCAATTCTTATAATTACTGCTTATTTTATTGCTTTGTGTGCTAACTTCAAATATTCTTTGTACTATATCTTAATAAATTGTCAACTGCTTATTATCGGATTGCCCTTATATCATCAATCTTATGTTTATATTATAGTTCATTTTTAAACTCCTGTGATGAATACATCTTTTAACTACCTGTAATATTAGATTCCAACACTTAAAGACACAACTCTAAACTGGAATGAAATGATTCAGCCCTTGCTACATTCATGGTTTTCTTCTTTTGAAAACAATTGTACATAAATAGAACGTAAGTCTTGATTTTAGATGTTGCTACAAATTTGCAAAATAATGTTGTTTTACTCTTCGTATAATATAGTAGTTGATTAAACTTCTGTTCATAGGAATTCATTGAAATGTACAATTTTAGTCATGCCTAAAATTTTACATACGTATGAAGTCTTTTCCAGAGAAATACTCAAAATAATTTAAAAACATAACAAAATATTTTCCCCAAAATGCTTATCCATTAATAAGTTTCTGAAAGGTCTAATTCCCTTCTATACTCTGTTGTCATGTTTCCATGTATTTATTAATGTCACCTAACAAAATGGCATTTTCTTGTAGATTGCATTAAATTAGAATGCTTCATATTTTCCCTAAAACTTATCCTTGGCTCTTATGTTACCGTAATAAATGTACCACTCAAAAGACAATGGATTTCTACCCTTAAATACATATACAATAGCTTGATAAATCTAATCCATATTTTCTGATCTTTATTTTAGCTCGTTCATTCATAATAACATATGCCTTTGTCTATACTTCCTCAAAAATATTTATCAATTCCACTCACAAAATTGGAACACCTTATGGATTTAAATAAGTACATTACTCATAGTATTTTTAAGAAGCATATGCAATTGAGACTGGAAGTATTCCTCTTGGTGCTAGTGGACAAACAGTTGGAAAAAGTAATGGGACTTTATACAAAAACTGTATATGACAACTGCAACAAGATTATTGTACAGAATTATTGTACAAAAGATTCAGCAATACCTGCAATGAAATAATATTTGCTGAAAATATGGAACTTGCCTAGGTAGCGAAATTGACTTGTCTGATTAGAGAAAAATTAATATCTGTATTTATTGATGGCTGGAAAATCCTTATAATCTTTTTACACAGAACAAAATAAACTTTGGTTTTGATGATTAAATAATATAGATGAAATAAAGAGAGTCAAGATATACAGTATCTGTAAACAAAGAAATAAATTTATAATTAATAACTGCTGTAAAGAAAATTGGAAACCACTTCTTTTTATCTTGCTTGCTTGTATTTTTAGCTATTTGATTTATTTTTCTTTTTTTCTTCCTCACTCTATATTAGTCTGTATTAGTTTTTAATTAAAAGTTTATTTTTAAAACGTTTAATAAAAAAGTATATAAATGTACTTTTAAATTGTACTTCCTTAAAAAAGGAAGGATGAATGAAGGAATGTATATATGCAAATCCCTGAGAAGCAAAGAAAAGCCAGAGATTAGCTAAAAGACAACAAATTATAAAAGGAAAAACAGACACTAATAGACCAGTTTAACCATAATCTAGCTGGGAGCATAGAGAGAAAGGGCAAGAAGCAAAGAAACAACCAATGAGATGTTGTGGTGGCTATAATCTCAAATAGCTCCAGTCCAGCCCGGTTATCATTCTTCTGCAATCCATTGAATTTTTTGAAGTTGGTTTAATAAACAGTAGCATGAGTGACAATCAGCTTAACCTGTACTTCAGAACTTATTTTAATTCTTGGTTTTACTGGATCTCTTTTGGGTTATTTTTGATTATGACAGAGTAAGTTAATTGGGGTTCTCCTCATAGTTGGTTTAGTTTCCTGAACTTAGCTATTTTCTGCAGGCATTTCATTACCCAACTAGGTAACATCATCAGAAAAAGTTCTGTAACTTAGTTAGCTAATGCGAACTAAGCTCAAGAACCCCCTTAGTTCAAACCTGAACTACAAATATTATCTTTTCTTAGTTAACTAGATTAGTCAACCATATTTTTGATGTTCTCACATTTGCTTGTTTACTCTAGTTAACTGCCCCATTGACTCAGTTAAGTATGTTATGAAAACAGTCTGTACGTATTTAAAACTATCAAAAGTTCCTCCCATAGCAAAATACTGACTTCAGTTAATATGCATGCCTACAAGATATATATGTGCTAATGCTGTTTAAAAAGCTCTGGAGAAATCTATTGAAAATTGCACTGATCCAAAGCCATCAAATGCCAAATTAAAATCTGCCTTGGACTACAGAACATTAATCATTGGGCATTTTATATACTGATTTGCATCATCAGATTTGTTGAATTCATAGTGCAGAACTGTCAGAATGCTTACTGGTGTGCATTTATATTTCAGAACAAAATGCTGCATTTATACTGTGCCTTTTTTAGGAACTCAAAGCCACTTACCTGTTTTCTATTACTCGTATTGTACTTCAAACCCCATGTAAGAAAAAATATTGCAATTATTAGTTAATTACTAGGTTCATATTATATTTATATTAAAGGATACTATAGTATATTATCTGTGAAGAAACTAGATGCACAGAAGCAGGGAACTGCATTTTCTCTCACTTATTTCAAGACATCATTTCCCATTCACCAGATATACAGGTAGTCCATTCTTAACGACCATTCATTAATGACCATTCAAAGTTATGATTGACCTCCCCCAAAGTTAACCATTCTCCAAGTTATAACTGTTGTACCCCTTCTCTGTGTCACATGACTGCATTTAAGTGCTTGGGAAATAGATCACATTTACAAACAGTTGCAGCATCCTGAGATATGTGAGCTATAATTTGCAATGTTTGGGCCAGGGTCTTGTGAATTTTGTCAGTTCTGGCCAAAAAAATGGCCATTTGAAACAATAAATTTGTTTAATGACCAAGTGATTCACTTAACAACTATGTAATTTACTTAAATATCATAGTAACACCATATGCTAAATAAATATAAAAACCACAGTGACTCATTTTATGACCATTCTAAAATAGTTGTAACATTGAATCAGATCATAGAGTAACCCACATAATGACCTCAACAACTTATGATGGAAATTCCAGGATCAATTGGGATTGTTAAGGGACTATCTATAGTTCACTCATTTAATGATTCGTGTTAAATAATTCCACATGAGGTATGATTCCATAGCTTTTTGCTATGTCTTATATTATGCAATAACAACCACCAATAAACATAAATAGCTTTTTCACTAAGAAGGCTAAGAAGATAACTCTTCAGGACATGTTATAGATATCTAAGAAGAACATTATTGTCTATATCAAAAAGATGGCTGTCACTAACACACTATACAGATCCTTCTTTTCAAATCTTTTCCCAGGGATTTGTAAGCACTCAATGTAGCTACAGTCAATTTTCTATTGACTTTTCATTACACTCTCTTGAGAATCGAAATATCTTGATCAAGCTCCATGTTTGTCTGAGAAGCAATTTAGGGCAAATATTGTGCAACTTCAGCTACTGTCTCTGCATGTGCCAAGGATTTTTATGGCTGTAAATTTAAATTTCTTTTGAGGTATCAAAATGATTCTCCTATAGATGTACAGCAAGACTTCTAATGAGTGTGGGAAGATTACTTGCACTTGCTATTTCCCCCATAGACTATTCAGTTATGTCTAACTAGCAGCAATGCTGGAAGAGCATGTCCTATACTGTAGGTTGAGCAGAAGGGATGAGGGATGGGAGGAAGAGAGAACTACATGAACAAATGAGAATTATTCTAGTATACTCATGCTAAATCTTCAAATCTGAAACAATATAACAGTTAATACGAATAATAAAACCAGTGTAGCATTTTATTTTCTTAATCTTACATAAACATTTTATATTATTAGTTTTATTAACCTATAAGCCAAGAAACTTTGCTGAAACTCAAGGAATGCTTAAAAAGACTGTTTTCATTAACTCAAATTTTCCTAGTTTCAAAGGGCATTTCTTCATTGCCAAAATAATATGCTCAGCCTGCAAAATGTTTATTATTCTATTGCTATCCTTCTTTCTGCTGAAAACATGCTGCCATTGAATAGCACTATTTCTATTTGCTGCATGTCAGACATTCTACAGAAAGAAATTGGTGAAATACACTAGTATTGAATATTTTTCACTTCATGCAAAATTGCACCAGTGACTGGGAAAATATCTACCAATCAATCTCCTCAATATGGATGAGGCTAGACCTTTCACTTTATCAGTGGCTGGACCTCATAGTACAATGATCTGTCAAAATTCATTCCAGGGTGTCTAAAAGCAGAACATCTGATAGGAGTTTTGTGAAACTCTTGAAGGCACTATAAAATAGATTCCTATGTTATCGGATAACAATATTTTAACCTGTTAGCTGCAAGAAGACTACTTAATCATGAGTTTGGTGTGTTTTATGAAGAGCACTAGATACTGGATGAACAGGTGAAAGGCATGTAACCTGGTTGGGCAACTCAAGAGAGAGGACAATTTTTGCTGCATTGGATAACTATGCCTGCCCAATGAATTTTTTTTTTGTCCTCTTCTGTTTCTCTTTTATAATGTTCCAGTAGGAAAAAGTGAATCTGGGACAGAAAAAAATTGTAGTGGCCAAAGATATATCCTAGAAACAACAATATATATTATTCAGGTATAGCTTAAGCGACAAGAAAATGTTGTTTTGGTTTTTTCTATAGTTTTGTTTTAAGTGAAGCATTTGAAATTTTCCCTATATCTATTTACCCTGGTCTACACTTTTTTTGTCATGAGACAATGCTTAAATGGCATTATCTGTTTTGATATTTAGTATTAGATTTATTTATATATTAGCAGAACCAAATCCAGGTTTGGCAAAATTAGCAGGAAAAGCCCTACATGCATGAGAGCTGTGTTGCTTCATTTATGTTAATCAGAAAGAGATAATACACTAGGGCTATACAAAACTTCAAAGAGGCACTTTGATTTAACAAAACTTCAATCAAACCCTCCCATCAAAGTAGATTTGTGAATCAAAGCAGAGACCTACTTTGACACACCGAAGCAAATCAAATGGCTTCAAAGCACTTCCTAGCTTTTGAAGCACTTTGGAGATTTGATAGCTTTTCTCTTGTGTCTGGGATTTTGCAGACAATATATAATGTTGTGACATTGATGGACATTGATAAGTGGTGTTCTGGTCTCACAGATATTGACATGAGTTGACAGACAATAGCTTTTATGACCTGATTAAATGTGTTGCCTTTCAGCAGTTCTTTGGGAGAAGAAAGGCTAATGTTGCTCTGGGTTTCATTCACTTCCACATCTGAACATTATTGTAGTCAGCTCCAAGCTTTATCTTTGATCTTACTTCTGTTAATTGGGCAGTACACTACATGATCTAAGGGTAGGATGCATTTTTATAGATATATGTTTTTAGTTGTCTACCAGAGAGGCATCAAAAATGCCCTGCCACAGCCCTCCAGAGCAAGCACTGCTTTGCCTGGTCTGCTCTGCATGAGTATGAGATTTAACCATGGTGCCTGGCAGTTAAAAGCAACTTCTTCTCTACTTCTATACAGTTCTCCAATCCACAGACAAGCTTCATAAGGTAGAAGTAGTAGCAAAAGTTCTATTTCTCTCTCTTTACTTCTCTTAGTAAGCAGGGATTCTGGGATCCTGCAGAACTGGCAGGAGATATGGTGATGACTTTTTGACGCTTCCAGTACTAAAAAATAAATGTCCATGGAAAATAGAAGCTAGGGAAGCTCATCCCTAATCTTACCTCAGTGAAGGTACTATGGACCATCCAAACATCATGGTGAAAGAACATGCAAAATACCATTTTAAAAGAGGAATAGGAAAGGTGTCTTTGTGATGCGTCAAAGTCAAGATTAAGATTCTATCAGCCATTTATATCTTTTTGAAACTGTTAACAAAATATCTTCCTGGCCCAATTGCCAGGCTCTCTATGGAAATATCCCTCTCATCAGTTTACAGGCTGGTTTGTTCTTTCCTTATTGCTACAATCTCTACCACAAATGAAATCTCTGTCTGTCTCTCTTAATCACTTCCTGAATTGAGTCAAATTGAATTTTTGAATCATAAATCAAACCAAACTCTAATGAAATCTCAGATCTCAAATTTGAATCTAATCAGAACTGGATCACATAACCCTGTAAAACACATCTGCTTCTCTTCTGAAAATGAAGTCATTAAAAACAAATCTACCACATATTTTAGTAATTGTAACTTGTGTTTCTCCTGTAGAGAAATACCGTCTGAATAATTCATATTCCACATTCAGATTGCACTGATCCAAGTTTGCATACACCAGGATAAATTGTAAGGAAAATTATAATTCATTGTCAGAACAAATGAAACAGAATCATTGTGTCGACTTCTAGTATTAATCTAATATTTTCTAAGCATGAAAAACACATTATTACATTTCCACTATGTTAACTGATGGGAATTCAAATTCTACTAACTGCATAACTATGAATATTATGTCAGCCTTCAGAAAAATAATACTTTTCAGATGAAAACTAATAATACGGGTGGCAAATTCTGAAATTATTTCTAATGAATGATTCAGGCATTTCTCTGAGACTAACCACAGAAATTGCACCATAAAAGCTTAGGCTACCAGAAATATAATATATAGGCAGATATAAATCTACTTTATCTTTTGGTTTCAATGAATATTTGTTTGGTTTTTTTTTTGAGGATGGCTAAGCAAATTTAGATAAGAATTATGGAGGAAATGAGGAACAAACAGATGAGGGCAACTATTGGGTCATAAATTTTTACAAGACAAAAAATATATTTTAGTCCCTTTAATGAAGATTCTCCAACAAGAGATAATTATTTGATAAAATATGCCATTTCAATGCATTGCATAGATTATTGTTTCACTGTATTATTATCTTCTTGTGTATTTCATAACTTGTGTCCAATACAGACAACTCCTTAACCACAATAGTCCAGATAGTTATTTTTAAAAAAAATAATAATAGTGTTTGTTTAAATTGATTGGATCAAACTGTGTTATTCTACATGTTACATTTCAGAGTAATCAATCAAAAGTATATGCATGCTTGCTATATTAAATATGAAGTATTTATGAAGTACTTGCACAGTAAAAAATACCCAAATAAAGTTTTTGATTAAGGGTGCTGCAGCCAAAGGTTTTATTGGTTGATGGTACCAGTTTAGATTTGGTATGTTATATCTACAAAAAATAAAAATCCTTGCAATGGAAAACTTTTTCAAAAGTGTCAGTATAGATTACATTTGCCAAATGAAATATCTTTCTATTGCTGTAATTCAAATTATAACAATGCTGGCAATCATCCCAAAATATTTATGTTATGCATAAAATTATATTTGCTTTCTTGTAATAAGTGTTTATGTTCAACTTCTTTATTTTCCATAAACTGAGCATTAGTACATATAATTAAAGAGTTGGTGGGTCAATGCTGTCCTAATTTTCATTGAGTGCTTTATGCATATCCAGTACAATTATTTTTCCTCTTTCTCCCTCAATATGTCAATTCTTTTTTGAAGTCCTTATTTTAAGATTATTATGTCAAAACTACACAGGATTCAGTGACACCCCCAAATCACTCTTGCCATACTTTATTCAAGCTCAGAAAGCAAATTTCTCACAGAGAAAACAATTTTGTCTTAATTTATTTTATTTTATTTATTTATCAAATGTAGGCATTTGCTCATCTTACTATCCAAATGACACTGGGTTGTTTACAAGTAAATTTCAATTATATATGATATCTGATCATCCCCTCACTTCCACTCCACCCATATTTGCACATATATAAACATATATACATTCACACACATCATTGTGCATATACATGTGTTATATATACATGCACATATATATAATTGATTGCATTCCAGCTTCTGTTAAATATATTGCTCTAGTTTAGTGCAGGACAAGGGACATGGTTGGATTAGAAATCAAAACAAAAGCAATCTTGGACCCTAAAGTCAAAAAAAAATCACTTCTAGGCGTTGCTTGGAGTGTCCAAACATGGGTTAACTTCACCTTGCTACCCAAGGACTGAGTTTAAATATTTAGTGCAGCCATGCCTCCTGCTCCCTTTGGAGGTCTGTTTGGAAAAACTCTGGATGTATTTGGGATTTCCAGTTCTTGGATAGCAAGCTGGATTTCTCCTACTTACTACTTACTACTGTGGCCTTTTTTATTTTTGTTTCACAGTTGTAGCCTTAGTTAGACCTAGGTTTTTTGTTTTACCCTTGAAAGAAGTTATTTTGCCTAATTAACCTTCCTGAGCGTGGATCAGACTGCTTGGAGCATTCCAGCCTCACGCACCTCCACGTGGTTCTAACAGCACCGGGAGGGTCGTCAGCGGCTGCTGGCGAGCATAGGGGCCAGGTAGGAGAGTTAGGAACCCCTGCAAACTGTCGGAGGACCCCTCTTAGTGCTCTACTGAGCACTCCAGATCACCGATGGTAGCCCAATGTCACTCCACGCTTGTGGTGGCCATTTTGGAAGAGAAAAAAAGCAAGTGCTTTAAATCCAAGTCGCTTTTTTCTCTTTTCTGTGCTGCAGTCTGGTCCCTTAGCAGATCAGCCACTGGGAGGGGCGTTGGTCAAGTGGCCTTGCTCTGGGTCTCCAGACAGGCCCCTCCCTCCCCTGAAGACCTTGATTGGTGGCTACAGGAAGTTTGGCTTTTCAGGCCATTACCTGTCTTCATATTACCAATGCGGATCTGCGAGCGCCCTAAGAGCTTCTTCTTGGTGCCATTTTGTTGCTGCATCTCCTGCTGGAGCCATTGCCTCAGGACTTCATTGCAACTTGGTTCTCCATTTTCTCCAAGCAACCCTTTCTGGATAATGAGGTTTGTGGGCTGGAAGTTCCACCATGGCCAGCAAAGGTGTGGAGAAGGTTGCAGAGCAGGCAGGGCCTACCATCAGTAAGTGCAGCAGGCCCAATCCTGCGGCCAAGGGTGATAGGTCAGCATGCCCAACTAAAGGCAAACAGCCCAAAACAAAGAAGGTGTCCAGGGCAGAAGAGAGACTGGCTGAGAGGCATCAGAGAGCTCTAGAAAAACAATTTCAGAAGGCTCAGAGCAACCAGGGGCTTGAAAAGGATCTCACTCTGCCTGCTGAGGCTCCTGCTAACCCCTCCATTTTAGATCTTCCACCAGAAGAATCTCCATCTGTAGTAGAGGAGGAAATTTTGGATTCTCCCCTAACCCCTCTAGGGCATCTCCCAGGTCCTTAGCCTCATCTCTAGAGGAGGAATACATGGAGGAGGCTTGTTCCCTGTTGGAAGAGGAAATTCCTTCTCCTGGGCTGTAGCTAGGGATTTGCCCCAAACCAAGATTCCACTCCTGAACTATCCCCAGCTATAAAGGAGGTGGTTGCAAGGGCTATCTCTCAGGGGATTGCTTGCATTGCCTGCTGTGGCTTCGTCACTGACAGGCGGACATGAAGGCAAAGTGGAAGCTTGCTTCCGCCCCAGGGCCTTCCAGGGGGTATTCCAACTGCTCCTTTCGGCAGACTGTGACCGTCAGAGGTCCCCTCCCATTGGGGGCCATCTACAGTTGTATGCCGACCAATGGGAGAAGACGATGACAGATGCTTGAGTTTGGAACAGGGTTTAGCACCGTCTGACCCTAGAGTTTCTTTCGATGCCCCCGCGGACCTTCATCTGCTGTCCCATTCCCAAATCACCTCTCAAACACTTGTAATGCAGGCGGAGATCAGACATTTACTGGAGATAGTGGCCATCGAGCAGGTACCCCTGGGTCAGGAGGGCAGGGGTTTTTACTCGATCTCTTCCTGGTCCCCAAAGCATCGAGGGGGGAGCAATACTGGACTTCAAGAAACTCAACATCCACCTAGCGTACAGGCACTTCAAGATGCAATCGCTCCAGACCATCTTGAGTTGCAGCAGGCGATCTCATGACATCGATCGACTTGAAGGAGGCCTACCTGCACATCCCCATTCACCCAGCGCATCACCAGTTCTTGCAGTTCCAGTTTGCAGACCATCAATACCAGTACAGGACCCTTCCTTTCGGCCTCTTATCAGCCCCAAGGACATTCACAACTCCTGGCCGCAGTCTCAGTGAATCTCTGATCCCAACCTGTACCACTTGTCTGCTACCTGGATGACATCCTGCTGTCATCATCCATCCCACAAGCACATCAGGACCTCAATCTTACCATGTGCACCCTCGAACAGCACGGCTTTTCTGTCAACTGGGAGAAAAGTCACCTGACTCCAACCTCCAGAATTCAACATCTGGGCACGGTGATAGACTCCAACATTTGCAAGGTCTTTCTCACGCAGCAACGAGCGGACAGCATAACATCCCTTGCTCAATGTATCAGGATGTCCAGGTCATCTTCCATCGTGACTCTATCCCAGCTGCTGGGGAAGCTGCTCACACGCATTGCAGTAGTTTCCTGGGCTTGAATGCACACATGGGAGCACCAGTGGTTCTTGCTCCCAGTTCAACGACACAAGGCCAGCAATTCCAAAAGGATTGTGAATGTCCCTCTGAGAGTCATCAATATCTCATGTGGTGGCAGTCGCTGGCTCTGCAAAGAAGCTCCCTCTTCAAGGATCCAGAGCACCTTGTCATAATGACAGATGCCAGCCTGTATGGGTGGGATGCCAATTTTCAGACTCACGTGACACAGGGCAGATGGTCGCCAGAGGAGCTCACCCACAATATAAATTGGCTGGAGCTCAGGGTGGCCAGGCTGGCGATTCGCCACTTCCGCCAGCATGTCAAGGGCACATACGTACTAATACTGACAGACAACATTGCCACCAAGATGTACATAAACCATCAGGGTGTCACTTGACACTGAAGATGGATCACATAACTGCAGACTGGCTGAGGAGAACATAACTGCAGACTGGCTGAGCAGAACTACGATCAGCAACTCAGAATGGCAACTTCATCTGTCTCTCTTTCACCAACTGTCCGAGAGATTTGGCCTTCCAGTGGTAGATCTGTTCACCAGTCCGTCGAACACGCAGCTCCCCTGGTTCTTTTCGCGATTCCAGTGCTCCAGAGCGGAAGGGACAGACACCCTCTGATGCCGCTGGCCTCCAGCTCTTCTTTACGCCTTCCTGCCTCTCAACATCATTCCCCAGGTGATCAAGAAGATCCTGTTGGAAGGTGCCAAAGTGCTGCTGGTTGCACCCCATTGGCCGAGATGATCCTGGTTCGCCAACCTTGTCGACCTGTCAGTGACCAAATCTGGCACATTCCTCAGGAGCAGATTTCCCTCAGCCAGGGGGCCATTCAGCACCCAGACCCTCAGTGGCTCCAGTTGGCCATCTGGCACTTGAGGGGGACCTCCTGAGGCAAGACAATTTCTCTGATAAAGTCATCCACACCATCCAGGCATCCAGACATCCCTCCATGGTGCACATCTATGATGCAACCTGGACTGCCTTTTCATCCTGGTGTCTGCCACATCAAATTGTTGCCTCTGCAGCAACTCTTCCACAAATTCTTGACTTTCTTCGGGAAGGTTTGGACAAAGGTCTTGCCCCCAGCACTCTTCAGAGGCAGATGACCGCTTTGGCCACCATCTTGCCAAGAGATGACTCTACACCACTCAGCAGACACCCCAGGGTTTGCAGCTTCCTGAAGAGAGCTACCAACTTATATCCCCCAACGGTCCACCGATACCCAACTTGGGACCTGGCAGTAGTTCTGCAGACATTGACCTCAGCTCCATTCGAACCACTTCGTTCCATCACTTTGTGCCACTTATCATTTAATACTTTCTAATTGCAATCACTTTGGCTCGCAGAATCTCTGAACTGGTGGCCCTATCTGTCAGGGAGGACCTCTGTGTTGTGCATCTGGATAGGGTCATTCTTCATCTTGACCCTTCCTTCCTCCCAAAAGTTAACACCTTGTTTCACAGGTCGCAGAAGGTGATTCTCCCTGACTTTTGCCCTCATCCCAGGCATCTCAGGGAGTGAGTTTGGCACAAACTGGATGTACAAAGGGCAATACGCATATACAGGAAGAGAACAGCCTCCTTCTGCAAATCTGAATCCTTCTTTGTTTCCTTCCAGGCTGCTTTGATGGGCAGGAAGGTTTTCTCTTCGACTATCAGATGTTGGCTGCATAAAGCTGACCTACAAACATCAGGCCCTGCCGGTTCCTCCTCACATCACTGCCCATTCCATGAGGAGCACCGCGACTTCAGCTTCATGGGCAACGCAGGCACCCATCAAGAAAATATGCAGGGCAGCGACTTGGACCTCGCCATCCCCATTTATTCGTAACTACAAATTGGAGTTCTTTGCAGTTGTGGAGGCCTCTTTTGGGAGGAGAGTCCTGCAGCAGGTCCTGGCGGCTCCAGAACAACAAGATCTCTCTGCTTCCCACCCTGGGACTATATGGCTTGGGTATGTCCCATGCTTGGACACTCCAAGCAATGCCTAGGAGAATGACCATTGGCTTACCTGAATGATCGTTCACTAGGTGCTGCGGGAGTGTCTAACCCTGCCCTGGGGTAATCTAGCGGAGCTGAGTCACCTCTTCTGATGACATAGTTCACCTTCTTACGACATCTTCTGGACTCCATATCCTCGTTTTTCAAACTGACCTCCAAAGGGAACAGGATGCGTGGCTACATTAAATATTTAAGCTCAGTTCTTGAGCAGCAAGTTAACCCATGCTTGGACACTTCTGCAGCGTCTAGAGAATGACCATTCAGGTAAGCAAACAGTCAATCTCACATACTGTAGTGCTCATTGTATTAGTTCTCAAATTGTTTCATGTAGTTCAGTTTTATTGCTCAGGCATTGGAAGAGGAACTGATGAGATAAAACATTAATTTTGTTTCTTTTGTCACCTGTTCACACTCATATGGGTCTACAGTATATCTACATCTGTCTTTCTTTTCACACCTTTTTTATTCCTCGTGTATTTTAAAGCTGCTTTTATTATTTTTCTGAACAGATCTTGAGATGTTCTAGACAGAATATGTCTTCACTTATATTAACATTCACTTAAAGTTCCACTGCCATGATAATGTAGGACTTGACAGATCCTTAACTATTACAATCCCACCTGTCTTTCTTACATCTGTTCCTTTGTTGCTCAAGCATTTTTCTTTTAATCTCATTTCTCATTCTCACTTCTCTACTTTTCATTACTGTCCCTGCACTTACTGATTGAGAATAAAAAAAGGCTGGAAACATTAAAGAAGATATTGCAGGAAGAAATATATTTCATGTGAATATCCATATGAAAGGTAGCTTTAAAAAATGTCTTCATTCTATTTTTCTTTCTGCCTTAGGGTATTTTGTTCTTTTCACTTAAAGCTACTAACAGAACTTGTTCAGATTTTTTCAAATATATATCTGCATCATTAAGTTATAAATGTGTACAATCTTGTCAAAAAGAAGCAAAAGAAATCTGCTTGATTAACATAAAGACTTATACTAATAGTTTCATATATATTAATAGTAAATCTATTTATAGAGGATAAACTTTATAAGAAAAAGTTCCAGAGCTTACAAGCTTTGCACTCAGATTCTTATCCAGACAGAGAAACAAATTATTTTTGGAGGTTTAAAAGTTAAATTGATTGTAAAGGAGGCATTCATTTTTAAATTTATTTTTGATAAGAAAATAAAGAAAACCCCAAAATATTAAACATTAACTTGTAAAGATTGAAGTATTACAGTAATTATTGCATACCAATTCAAAAGCACACAAATATATCAGTACTGTTGTTCTATATAATTGACTTTGAAATAATATTCTATAGCAAAAAAAGATTTGTATGTCTATGGAGATTCTCATTCAGCCAGGTGATGGTTGTACCAACAGTGCTTTTCCAAAAGGCAACTGGACTTTCTTGTTTTTGTCCTTGAAATCATTTCACTTTTCATCCAATAAGCTTCTTCAGAGAAAAAAAAAACAAGAAAATTGTTCCTTCTTTCAAGGACAAAAAAAAGAAAGTCCTGTTGTATTGACTGAGAGATACTACATTTTCTTTGGATACTAAAACAAAGCTTTTCTTATATAAGTTTTTTTCAAGTACAAAAAAATATACAGTATGCTAAGCAGATGGGACTGTGCTCAAGAATCTATATTCCAGTAAAACTGTCATTCCTGCAAGCTTTAATTGAATGAAATGGTGCATCATGCGACAACAATTTTTGTACCAAGGTATTTCAATATGATAATTTATGGAATTTCTCCAAAATCTGAAGATCATGTCTGTTGTGGAATTGAACTTTGGCAAAAAAACATTTTATGATTCTCATGGACTGAGAATCTTCACAGAATTTTATGATCTAAAAATTATCATAAAGCAGTTTAAGGTGTAATTCAAAATTAAGCATTAACATCAAATATTTTATCTGCTGATATTTGTGCTATATGGTTCAACATGGTCTTTGAGGAAGCTGGTATGGAAATACCTCTGAAAGGATAATCGAAAATGTCAGAGGATGTCTAGTCTATCCTAAAGTAGGATTATAAATTCTGTATGAATCACTATGACCTACATCATATTCAATAATAACTTAGTAAATACAATGTGAGCCCTCATTGATCTTGCACCAAAGAGAAATGAGTATGCAGTTCTTTCCATCCATTTATTCTTGAACATGGTAATGTATATATTAACTGTTATTTTAAAAGGTATAGCATATGATTGATATTGATTTGTGGTTTGTGATATAATGAGCCATGTTCAAAAACATAGGCTTGGTCATGATGTCATATCAAACCTTTATCACCTTGGCAGTCTTGGGACAGGCTGTGTGAACACCTGTGTGTGTATGCAATATTACATATCAAATACAATATAAATTCTTCATTCAACCCCAACCATACCTTACTGTCATACATTTAATATAAAAGTCTACAAAACTGTACTAATTATCTGTTCGGAGAAAAATATGCCGGAAAGACCCTTCATGAATGCATGTGTGTATCATTTTTAATTCTCCTAACTCTCAAAATTTGAGAGTTAGCACTCTCTCCTGCTATCTCTGAATGTTCTGAGCACTGGTTCTGATAATCTAACTGGGCAACTACAAAGAAAATGCTACAATACTGTCTTCCCAGCATTTTCTCTGGTGCAGCAGCGGAGGTAGAAGTTAATTATTTCAAGATCCATAGCATCATGGGAGCATTGTGCTTTACAACCAAAATTAAGTCACACTGAAGAATTCAGTGTTAATTCAGTTTAAGTCAATTTATGTACAGTACATACTTCATGCATTATGGCTATGTTGAGTGGAAAGAAATGTTGATGGAGAGTAGCTCTTATTTCTTATAAATTTCCTCATTCCAGCAGTAGCAACACATCACATGGTTTGTAGTAACATTTCCCCACAACTTTAATATATAGCCTATGAGGAAAGAGGAAAGAAAAAGGGGAATGCCGACATAAATCTTTATCAACCACAGTCCTTCCCTACATTGCATTTTATTCAAAAATCAAAGGTGATATCCTCTACATATGTATCTAAGAATAATAACCTTTGTATACAAAATAACTTTTGAGCTTACATATATAAATTATATGTAGCAACACTCCTGGTTTCTCTCTCATTTTACAAACATATTCTCCCATCCATTGCAAGAGCAAATATATGGTTTCCATAGGAATAGAAAAACATGGGCTGTTTTACAATTTGATATGAAGGCAATTCAATCAAATTTCCAAATTAAACTGATTTTCTAATTATTCAATATAATTATTGAATCATATCACAATTTGACCTGGAAAGATCTGCAACTCCAAGCAAATTAGATGAATTTGAATCATCTGGAGTTGGAAGATATATTTCTCTGTTTTTGTGTTCCATTGAAGACAGCTCATAAACATTAGAATGATCATAGATTTAAGGTTGCATTTGTTTGCATTTCATTTAAACCATTTATATCATCAAATGCAGTGCTTAAAATTGTTAATACTATTTATACAATTTGCTTTTGTAGTTTTTAACTGTCTTTACTAATCTAAGCTGATAACTATAGGTTGCTTGCACAGTTTCACTCATTTTAGAACATGCCATTCAGAGGTGGTATTCAGCCACTTCTGACAGGTTCTGGAGAACCGGTAGCCAAAATTTTGAGAGTGGGGAAGGAATGGGGATTTTGCAGTATCCTTCCCCTGTCACAGCCATAAAGTTATGCCCACAGAACCATTTTTGAATCCCACCACTGATGTCATTGTACACCAGCTTAGAAAAATTTCCTTTATTTATGTAGTTTATATACTAAAGGAGAGTCTTAAAAACAAGGATTAAGTGAAAAAAGCCACTGTTTATTGAGAACAAGGGAAAAAATAGCTGCATTTAGATATTATATTTGCAATTACCAGTTATTTTTCTAATGCTGTCCATTATAAAATATAATGATAAAACACATGTAGCTGAAGAAATGGAGACATCACAACTCAATTCTAAAAGATGCTGCAGATGCAAGATATTATGCATTTCCCTCCTGAAATTTGAAAAAGAAAATACCTTTTTAGGCATGTAATCTTCATAGTGTGAAATACATGCAAACCATTTTTCTCCTAAGTAGTTTATGTATCACCTTGAAATTAGCACATGTGTACTTTATCACTTCTTCCAGGGGTTACATTTTGCTGTTGATATCTCCCCCGGCATAAACTCTCTCTCTTTTGGAGTTTCTATTCTGCTGTCAATTTGTATTTAAATCCCCCTTCTTACTACTGACACATTTTTCGTAGCTCCAAAGCTCTCCTTATTTAAAATATAACATTCACACTCAGTTGCCCTATGTGATGAAGCAATCCCTGCCATTGACATGTGAATGTATGTATTTATAAATCCAGGACAAAGATAAATGCAGTCTTTTATAGAGACATACAGGGACTTTTCTATATTGAAAAATGAGGGATGAGTTCAGGCTTCATTACTAACCATACAAAAAATTGTGTAAGCTACACAACACCCAACCTGAGATTACCCATGAATCAATATCAAAGACAGAATGAAGATTAGATGCGCCAAGGCAAGTTCAAACTAGAAGAAACCATTCAAAAGAATTAAGATAACCTTTAGCCATACCCCCACATTTAGAAACTCTACATTAAAATGGACTGTACTTTGAGGAATAGCCCTGCTATAAAATAATAATATTGACTCCCTTATGATTTATCACTCTACCAGGTTCTTCTGGCTACAGAACTCCAAGTACCTTGCCTCCACTTAGCTTTATGCTGTCTCCTGTTTCATTGCTATTCTATGCATATACTTTGAATCCTAGTATTCCTTTCATTTTCCTTTAAGGATAAATTCTCTTCTCAAGAAAAAATTGTGTCTAAATTGTACAATCTTTTTCATTTACATTCTGAATGTTTTGCTCTGAACCCTGTTTTCATGCTGAAGCAATACTGGTGAACCATTTCAAAATAAACAACTATTAGAGTCTGTGAGCACCAGATGACTAAGCCTCCTCCCTTTCCCTGGCATTGTAAGCCTTTACCAGAATAAAATTAAATATAAGGATAGTCTCCCTCCCTCTCCCAGTCACATGTCTCCAACTGATATCACAATGACCCTTAACATATTGCCCCACAGATAACGATCTTAACACTGACAAACTTAGCAATAGCAGTTAGACTTATATACCACTTCATAGGGCTTTCAGCCCTCTAAGCGGTTTACAGAGTCAGCATATTGCCCCCCAGTCTGGGTCCTCATTTCGCCCACCTTGGAAGGATAGAAGGCTGAGTCAACCTTGAGCTGGTGAGATTTGAACAGCTGAACTGCAGATAGCAGTCAGCTGAAGAGGCCTGCAGTACTGCACCCTAACCACTGCGCCACCTCGGCTCTTAAATACAGCAGTATAAAAGACTGCATAGCACTTTAATCAGAATTAAACAGCCTAAGTGCTTTGAAAGATATCAATAGATAAGGATTGATCAAATTTGGTTGTTAAATATGCAGCTACTTCTGTAAATAAAGTTGATGAAACTAGCATATATAAGAATATAATTTTGCAATGTTTTATTTTTCATTATCTATAACTGATAAGCATTAATACATGTAACTTATCAGTTATATAAGTAGGCATGGCCTCATTAAATAGACATTTAAAAGACAGAAGTCCTGTCTCTTTAACAGAAAAATGGGGAGGTTTTTTTTTTTAAGTTATCATACATACATAGCTCACTTCTGATGCTGAAAATATAAAAATATCAGTACAAAATGCCAGAGTATTAATTGCTTGTCAGTAGTGCCTGAGAGCCTTAGAGTGTTGCTTTAGTGTTTTCAGATGGATTTTCTGACAAAACTTTACCCTTTTGCCTCTATAATAATTGAATGAATTAATATAAAAAGCATGTGATGGCTTTTTGAACAAGGAGAATTTGACCATGGGTATTGAAGGGAATGGCTGAGTGCTGAGTATTTACAAACCTTTTAGCCTTGGCTGTAGTTGAACATTACAAAATGAAACCTATTTATTTTACCTACTGTTTGTATTTGGCCCTGAAGCTACCGCATGACAATTTTTCTATTAGTGAATCTTTTAAGCCATATGCCTCCAATATATGTCTGGATTTTAGTCTCTTTTGTCTTAAACCCAGATGGTTTTAATTATAATAAGCATTATCTATTTTAATCTACATTTCCATGATATATTTAAACATTTTATAGTGTAAATTTAAAATAACTTTCTATCACTAGACATTCAAATGGTTTGCTATCTATTGGGTAAGATATGAGATCAATGAGCTTAATTTCTGGATTGAAATTTGCTTTCAGTGCAAAGTTCACCATAACCTGCAGACTAGATATACACCTTCTGCCCATTCTGTTCATTGACCCATCACTTATTTCAAATCCCATTTATTCTTCTTGGAACTTAGATGCATTTTTTCAACTTCTCTGTTTCCAAAAGGCAGAATAATGTAGGAAGGAGATTGTCCTCTTATTTCTTTTGCTCAGTTGACCTAAGGGGAACAGAAGTGTATCTACAGAATTCCATTATGGAGTTGCTAGGAAGAAAGAGTTATACTCTGAGAGGTCACTTGCTATATTCCAGGCAATGAAACAAGGAACACATTTCTTAGTTTAGCAGAGATGTCAAACAAGCTGCTTTTATTCTTATTCTCCATGATTTTTTTCATGCAAGGTGACTGCAAATGGAAACAACTAACAAGTTGTAGTTATTTCTCTAAGATGTCAGTGAGGTTTGCCACCCAAATAATCCTCAGTGTAGCAAGGCAAGCTTTAAACAAAGGACAAAATACTATGAACAGAAATACTTACACACAATGTGTGTCCCACTGTCTGAATTCTGTGCATCACCAAGACCCTGAAACCGCACCAACAATATTTGATGGCCAAATAACTATTAAGACTCGATATCAGAAGGAAAGTTTGAAAAAGCGAATTGTTTTTATTTTACTCCTCTACCAAAAATGTTAAGAGAAAAATTGAAAAATAATTTTGTGCCAAAAATCAATAGCACAATCTCTGATCATTGTTGTATTTTTGCCTCTCCTTTCCAATTCTATTCTTACATTCCACTCCAAATATGGGGAAAATCTAACATTAAAAAAGTCAAATTTGCTACTTATCTTTGTGGCTTTCAGGAGCCAACTTTAATATTGGGAACCTAAGTTGTGGTCTCAGACCCCAATTACTGTCTATCCCTCTAGAAAAGTATAAAAATAAAATTATGATATATTAGCAATTTTGCAATCAGTATTTTCCCCAATAGTTGAAGCCATAGTATGTGTTGCTATGGTAACTGGATTGGAAGAGAAAGAGATATACTAGTGATTCTGTAGCAGGTAAAGTGAGGCATGTGTTTCACAAAACCACCACTCACCTGCTAGATTCCTTCCTAAGATTTCATAGGCTGCTGAGGTATGATTGTTCCTTTAGGTGATCCTCTTCCATTTGAGGTAGAAATTCTGTTGTAACCAACTGCTCATAAACTGGGAGATGCTTCTCCTAACTTGGAATCTGGATAGTACAAAACAGAAATTTATTCTTTCCTATGAATAAGGTTTTAAATAATTAAAGTTATTTTCTTCTTTTGACCACTGTAGAACCGCAATTTAAATATTTTATTTAAGTTAAAATAAAATCCAGTATATTTAGGAATGCACTTGAGAAATTTGCTGTAAAAGATTATGGAGATAATTGAATAATAAAAGCACAGAATAAGTGAAGCAAACAAGGTAAAACTTTGTTATAAAAAAGATGCATCAATATATAGTTGGCTAACATACTAAGTGAGCCCTTACTGTTTTTTTTTACTAAAGTAATTACTATATAGGTTTTTTTCCCAATGTTAACTTAAAAAAAAACAAATTGGAAATTGTACTGGAAATATAATATGGTTATACAGAATTGTTTTTAAGCCACATAGATGGAGTTGATTCTTAAAAATCACCCAGCAACCATTTTATTCAGAATGATCTGTTCCTAATCTGGTCCTTCAGATCTTTCAATGATTCATCATTGTTATAATAAATTCTATGCTACTGGTTTTCCTTTTCACTTTCTTTCCAGCTATTCCAGAATTATGGAGTTTTCAAGAGAATTTGATTTTCACAAAATGTGTTCAAAATATGACAATATGAATCTAGTGATTCGAGCCTACAGTGAGGACTTTGAGTTGATTTGTTTCGTGATTCATTTGTGTGTTTTTCTTGACTATTGATGGTATTGTAAGGATTCTCCTCCAACAACAAAGTTCAAGTTGTCAATACTCTTTTTTTTAATCTTCAAAATCTAGTCTCTGTTATTAATTTGGACACAGTGTATATTCTATTAAACAAGGAAAGAGTCTTAATCCTGAATGTGGGGATAATCCTATAAAATTGCTTTATGGTAGAAACTCAGACTGAAATATGACTTCCTATATATTTTCAATGTATGGTGTAAGTGATGGGTACAGACTTCAAGAATTAATACTTCAATTTGTATTTTTATAAGCATGAGAAGAAGAATAGAAGAGAGATGTCTAAATAAGAGGACTTTAGGAGAAAAATATGACTGTGATTCTTTTTTTCATAAAGTTTTTTATTTTTCATTTTCATAAAATATAATCTTATGTATACTATTACGTAGCCAACATCGTATTGTATTATTATATGTTTATATCAATTCATCTTACCACCAACTCCCCAAAAGAAAAAGAAGAAAAAACCCAGTTATTGGCTCTTCTGCTCTCCATACACTATATTTATGCATTCACTTTCTTCCTCCTCTCTCATCCCCCTCCCTACCTCCTTTCTTCTCTCTGTCCTCCTTCCCTTCTTTACTTCCCCTTCCTCTCTCCTTTTCTTCCCACTCTTCATCTTGTTTGCTTGGTGTATTTCAGCTTTTGAGCAAGCTCCGTTTTATGTTGATGGTATTTATAGTTCTTTTTAATATACATATTTAATTTTAAACATATAAAGTAAATATAGAACAAAGTACACACACACACACACACACACAAAAGTACAATGAATATATATATATATATTCAACACTTTTCCATTGTTGTGCAAATAATAATATATATATTATTTGTGCTGATAAATAAATAAAGAGAGACTAGTATAGATCTATTTCAAGCTATTTAGCTCTCATCAGCTAGCCATACCCTTACTGGGATTCGAGCATGGCTAACTGATGAGACCTAAATAGCTTGAAATAGATCTATACTAGTCTCCCTTTATTTATTTATCAGCACAAATAAAAAACACACAAATATAACAAAGGCAACAGTAAAAATATTGGGTTTCTGTCATGATGGACTCTTGTGACGAGCCGATTGACAGAGAATGGAAGCAGTTAGCTTCCTCCCATAATTGGGGCATACCAGGGGTTGTAAAAAAAATCTAATATATATATATATATATATATATATATATATATATATATATATATATATATATATATATATTTATATTTATATTTATATATATATATATATATATATATATATATATATATTTATATATATATTTATTTATTGATTTATTTATTTATTTATTTATTTAAAGTCACAACCCCTGGTATGCCCAAATATATATATATATATATATATATATATATATATATATATATATATATATATATATATATATATATATATATATATATATACACACACACACACACACACACACACACACACATATACATATACATATACATATACATACATACATACATACATACATACATACATATATATATATATATATATATATATACACACATACATACATACACACACACACACACACATATACATTGTACTTTTAAACCCCCCACCAGCCTAATTTTGGTCGAGATATAGATCTGGTTACAGTTCCCAGCTATTCTCATATAATTCTCTATATAATTACATGCCCCCAATTTGTGATTCTGCCTTTAAGTCTCAATAGTTTTCCATTATGTGTATTTCATGTTTCTTCTCCAATTTTTCCATATCTTGGATTAGGTTATCTTTAGTTATCTGTGAATGGCAAACCTCACTGTTCAATATTCATTTCAATTCCCTTAATCTATTGTATACTGTAGCAAACGGTAAACATCTCACTTAATTTCATCATCTTAAAAGTTCTATGTGTATCCATGTTTCATATATATTTAACCCATGCTTAGTTATCCTTCTGTTGTCGATTACATTTTCATCTGTTGGAATCTCTTCACTTTTCCATTGTTGTGCAAATACAATTTCTAGCTGCAGTCAATACATGTAAAATCAGATATGTATTCCCTTTATTGTACTTATCCAGTAAAATGCCCAACAAAAATATTTCAAATCAATATGTTGTTTTACCATTTTTTGCAAACATGTGTGTATTTTTGTCCAGTAATTTTTGCTTTTGGACATGTCCAAAAAAGTGTTTTCTTTTCTGAATCATCTTATTTCTGGTTGAATATTTCAAATTATTTCATTCACTGTAAAACCACAGTCAGCAGTTCTTTCTCCTAAAGCTTCTAATTATGGAAGTAAGGAAAATACTGATTATGCATTTCCAGCTATTGTTACTTCAACCATTGAGCAAGATTTCTTTAAAAAAAAATGATTTATGTACATAAAGCAAAACTAATACAGAATATTTTAAGAAATGCACATCTAAAAATGTAAAAATATAAATAATTCTGTCACATGCTATGCTACTATTTCTTGCAAATGAAAGAAAATATACTGTTCTCTGTTGCAGGATCCAATCTGGGTGAGTCGCCATGGTTCCAATCATATTGATAGAGAGAAGCTCCCTGAGGATGGGCTCCAGCACAAGTCTGAAGGCTCAAAAGACTAAACCTCTGGTCTCAATGACTGACCCAGATTGGAAGCTGCAAATGGGTTTCTTCTGATGGTTCTGTATGAATACCTTTTTTTTTCTAGATTCTGGAAGTTCAGGACTAGCATTACATTGTTGCATTCACAGCTCACAAAATGAGGTGCTAAATGATTATTTAGAATTTTAGCTAACTACAATAATTATGACACTATTATTGTGAGGGTTAGCAATAGCAATAGCAATAGCAGTTAGACATATACCGCTTCATAGGGCTTTCAGCCCTCTCTAAGCAGTTTACAGAGTCAACATATCGCCCCCACAGTCTGGGTCCTCATTCATCCACCTCGGAAGGATGGAAGGCTGAGTCAACCTTGAGCCGGTGAGATTAGAACCGCTGAACTGCAGATAACAGTCAGCTGAAGTGGCCTGCAGTACTGCACCCTAACCACTGCACCACCTCGGTTCTTTTTCTGAATCTTTCTTCTTTTGTCACTGCCTGTGGCCTGAATCATCCCTTCCTCAAATATTTATACAGCTCTTAACAGTCCATTAAAAATCTAAATTTTGCCCCATACCTTAATTTAGGGTTGGTGCAAAAACTTATATAGATTTTTTTCTGTGAAATTGGATGGCTATCTATTCAAATTAATTTAAATTGAGAATTATATTCCATCATATTTCTAGGTAATTCTATTGCATTATTAGACATACATATTAGACATACATAGAATATTATTATTCTACCTTACCTTCATCTTTTTTTCAGAGTAGAAGGGAACACTTCCAAGCAATGAAAGCATTCTAGTCATCTATCACTTTTATTTTCCAAAATCTCTCCCCAATGTAGGACCTAGTGGATTCTCATAGCTTTATCAGATACAGTATGACTTACAACAATTTGCATAATCACTAACTGACATCACACAAAATCCATAACCTTTCAGTGCCAACTACTGCTTGTCTCTAAAACTTTACAGACCAGATCTAATAGCCCTATATTTTTGGAATCAAGAGTTTGCTAGAAGCTGGCACCTGCATTGCAATATGTCTTTTCCCAGTTTTTATTCTGAAGATGAACAAAGAAGATCAGATAGAGCAAGAACATGACAGGCACCAAGAAAGAAATCAACAACCTCATATGGTGCCCCGTGATCTTATTTTTCCCATTGCTGTAAGACTTTTGTACATCCCTGTTAATTTTCATAGCAGAGAATAGAAAAAGTCTATTCCCTTATTGTTTTTGTAGGAAAATCATACCCACATTTTATACATTACAAGGCAACAGGAAAAAAAATTGTTTTAATAGTACCTTTCCAGAAAAAAAATACCCTATGGATATAGATTTTCATTTTTTTCTAATTATGAAATTGCAGTGTCATTGGATGTTGTGTTCTTAGTTTTATTTTTAGTTTCCCACTGCTTCTGGCATTCATGAGTGCTACATACTTAAACAGTACTTGAAACACTGATTATTCTGTATATGATAATATAAAAATGATATATTGTCATCAACAAAATATAAACAAGTCATTATTCCTGCAGAGACACTCAAACCTAAAATTGCCCCTTGTTTTCTATCCAGTACAAATTTTAATGCAAAAAAAGTAATATCCAGGATTCTATTCTTTTTTGCAACATTAGAAATGCCTTTTACTGTTTTCAATGACCATACTCTAATGTAGTGTTTCTCAAACTTGGCAACTCTAAGACATGTGGACTTCAACTCAGTTCTGGGAGTTGAAGTCCACTTGTCTTAGAGTTGCCAAGTTTGAGAAACACTGATCTAATGTAAAGTATTCACTCGGTCAATATAACTTTCTACCACTTTTCTGCAGATAGAAAGACTTTTTTTTAACCCATCAAAAGTTTTGCCTAGCTGTACATTTTGTATACCTATCAATTAAAATTGCTTATTTTGGCTGCCTTATGCTTTTTCTCCCACTCCCTCCACCAAATGTGTTGGGTTGAGGTTATGGTTATCAATTGGTTGCTGATAATTACCACTGTGAATCTATGTACCCATGCCATAAACACAGCAGGATATCACACCAATTAATTTCATATTTGTGAGTAAAATTGCTTCAGACAGCAGATTGTAATGATAATGATGGGCAAAGAAAGGAAAAAGGATTTCCCAATATGGAAAATGTGAGTTTACATAATGGTGTTATTTATTATATTAGAATAAATGTAGCCTTCATTTTTGCTTTTCACTGAAGCAGTGAGTGCAAGGTAAGAGAAGACTAAACCTTGGTATGCTTTGTACAAAAATGTTTCTATAACATTCAGTGCCTAAAACGCTACTCATTTATTCCTTTGAATACATGAGGATCCAAAGTCCCTGCCATATTATGTGAATTTCTATTTGCATAATTGTTTTTTACATCATACTTTAGTTACAGATTATAATTACTACTTATATTACAATGTCTACTAAACCCACTCTCTTTAAATCTAGATTATATATGTCTTCCTTGATTTATCTATCTTTGGCTGCATTTCATTCATTACTATCTTTTCTGCTTCGTGCATCAGTGCTTTTAAAAAAATGAACAAATATATTCTCATCCATCTGCAGCTGCCATATTCAATAGGTATAGTTATATACATTCCATTACTTTGTACATTCATCCACATAGCCGTTAAATATTACAAACTCAGAAAAAAGAAAACCTAGTTCAGCATCAAACTTAGCTAAATACACAGGCATTCCAACTAAGCCCTTGAAAAATATCCTGAATAAATACATCTATTATTTTTTTCATTGTTCCACATTTAAATAAATAAATAGAATCTTGAATTTCTTCTAACTGTTTAGTGAGGATTGGAATTCAAAAGAATTTTGAAACATTTCCACCCATCTATCCCATAAAACTGAACCAAGCTGATGTAACAAAAACTGAAATAGTATACCTTTTTATTTGGCAACCAGATAAAACGTCTGAAAGTTTACTTTCTAAACAGATTTCCCTTCTGATAAAACATGTACTATTTCCAACTGTATGTGTGTAATATATACTAATCTCAAACATATCTACTGCTATTGAATAGGATTTTTTAAAAACTGTTGGCTGTTTTCATTCATTAACTCTGTTTTATTTCTGAGTTAAACAGTTTATAAAGTTATAAATACAGGATTCCCCGGGTTTATTTAAAACCATTTATCAGCATGAGGTTACTTTTAACCAGGTTCAAATTATTTAAGCTACCAATTTTATTGTTTCATGGTGGCAAATGTATGATGTGCCTCTCAAGGTTAAGCCCTATGTAGTCTTCTCAGAGACACCAAATGCTGCTACCCTTCAACATGTAGTTTAACAATCCAGGAGTACTTACATAGGCAATACAAGTTACATAGATTTATTTTTTAGAAATTACATTGAGAACTATTACTAACCACTCAGAAATTAGGTTAAATCTAGAAAATACTTTTTTTAGGATCATATTTATGAGGCAGTAACATTTTCAGAAACAACAAAAGACATTGGCTGGATGTGGTCAGATTTAGTAGTATTTAGGTCAAAATTCCAAAAGGATTATGAATTGGAAGAGTAAATTGAACACTATTTCTTTAGGCAGAGGCCTAAAAAATGCAATTTACAAAATTTGAAACTCCTTGTGCCGGACAATGGTGTCCTGCAATGTGTTCCATTCAAGCAGCCCAATTGGCTGCAGTAGCTGGCATATCCCTTTCTCTCTAGCAGATTGTCACTGCCAGGCTATGATTTTGTCCTGAGCTGCTGGGCTGCTATGTTCTCTGCTGGTTGGCAGTTGCTGGTTTTTGTATAATCTTGTGGATAACCAATTGATGTTCTGTGAAGCCAATCAACTGTCCTCAAACTTAGAAGCCCTCCTAATGTGCCCCCTTTCTGCTTCTGCATAAACTGGTCAAGTGTGTTGCCTCACTTTCCCACTGCCCATAGGACTTCAAAGCTTCCTTTGTCTTCTTTCATATTTAGTTGGCTAGTAATTGCATCTTTCAGTTCCAACTGAGGATATTTAATACTTTATTTTTATGAAATTCTTCCTTGTTATATGGATTCCATGGAACTACAGAGTCTACAAGAACAGAGAAAATAAATATATTATTTTTCCTATTGGTCTGAATACTACAGCAGCAGAGCTATGAAGGTTCCATGGGAATAAAGACAAAGCAGAAAAGAAAGGGTTTGCGTTCTGTCATAAGTGATGAATATTTAGAGAAGAATTTCTGAAGTTAGCATAAGAAATTAAGTTTCTAAGCAGCAGCCTAAGAAACAAAAAGTTGTTTAGTCTATAGTTGTGAAGTTTCCAAAAAATGACCTAATTAATTTACGAGCCTCGAGAGAAAGTTCAAAAGAAATCCAGTCATTTATTAGGATCAACATTTTGGCATGTTCTTCTGCAGAGCCGAAACTGATTTCCGGTCAATGGTCTCTGCACTTTACCCCTCTGTCTCCCCTCCCCTCAGTCTGTATCATAAATCATATCCACCAACAAGGTGCTGCAGCATGGTGTGAACTTTGCACCCCACATGCCGGCTGTAGAAATATGAGATCTGACTCTGGTTGAAGGTATGCATGAAATTCTCCCTCCCGTTTTCATGCCAACTTGATAATAGTCATGGATACACTTTACAAGTTGACATCAGTATGAAATCACTCCTAAAAACATTGTGGAATTCAAATTCTATTATAGATATATCTATGGATATGTCCATGTGATCACCAGAATCTACAGAGGATTTACTCAATTATTATTTGTTTTACTGTTACAACTTTTAAAATATCCACTCTAAAACAAATTTTTTAAAAAATGGAAAATGTTACTTTTTCTATTGCACATGTTAAATGTGAATACTTTATGGAGGTTTAAGCCTACTTTGACATTACAGTAAATCTTATAATTGTTCATTTTATTAAGTTCTATAAAACTTCAGAAATAAAGCTTTACATTAAGTATATCATATAATTTTAGTATAGCTGTTGTATTGTATAAAATGTGCCTACACAGAAAATACACAAGTCAATGAACATTTGAAATGTTTTGTGAATTTAGACATGAATTTCAGAAATATGTAAAAGCGAATACCTTGCAGAAACATACAAATAAGTTATTCATTATTTATAAATATTGCGTTTTACAAATACAGATTTCTTTTATTTTTCCACCAAAAATGGCATCAAGGTATCTAAAAAACACAAGTTAATACAAATGAAGAATTACAAATATTGACAGAAGAATCAACAAGTTATAAAACAATATAAAGTGGATTTTAAAAAAAAGATACAACTTAACCACATTCCTTAGCACAATTTGCAGCTTTATGTTGAATGTATTGTATTCTTCCAAAATGAAAATAAGAAAGTTTTTTTTTTCAATTTAAATTGACATAGTCTCTGCAAAGAAACATCTTTGAAAGGAATCTCTTGCAGTCAATATGTAATAAAATAGAATCTATACAAAGACATGATGCGGGTTCCTTTATGTGTCAAAAAAAGTCCAGATGGCAGCTACAACTGTGTTTTTGAAGCCCTGCCCCTTTTTAATTGTGTGACACGTGAAAAAAAGGGCAGAATGTTGATGATATAATTGTGGCTGCTGCCATCTGGACATTTTTATGTACTCCCACAGTTGCACCTAAATCTAAGATATTTTAGACTTTAAGGATTAAAATCTACCACCTTGAATTGAACTTTGAAAACAACTGACAACTAGTGTAGATCTTCTTTCAGTATAATAAAATAATGTACCAATTGATAATTTAGAAGCCATATTTTGTAATAATTGACATTTCTAGCATTCTTTAATGTTGCTTTAAATATAATATTATGTACTGTTAGGATATGATATGAGTAAGAACCATTGTAGATAACAAGGAATACTTGTTGGAGCAATGCTTCCCAACCCTTCCAGCTTGGCGGGCCAGTAGAGGCATCAGTGTGATGGAAGGAGAAGGGATGGTTTCATGAATATGTGCTGCTTTCACAAATGCAGCTTTACTTTCCGCGTTTGCCCTCCACTTCTATGGCCTGGTTCTGAATGGGCTGAGATTCAATACCAGGCTGGGGGTTGGGGATCCCTGTGTTGGAGGATATCTACTAAAAAAATAGTTCCAATTATCCAATCCACTGCTTTACTATAACTCATATTCAAAATCACTTTTTTAAAAATCTCATCCATAGTCAAAGAAGACATTAATATTAATTATTGTGTGGAATCAAATTATTGGAGCTAAAATTTAGGTTTACTATAAAAGTCTGATTAAAATTTAAACCAAACGAAAATGTTTGTTTTCAAGACAACATTGATGATTATAATGGTTTATGGTTTATGGTTTATGGTTTGGTTTATGGTTTATTAAACTTGTATGCCGCCCTATTCCCAGAGGGACTCAGGGCAGCTAACAAACTCATAGGAAAGGGGGGTAATACAACGAAAGCAAACAAGACAAACAATTACAAAAAACATATTAAAACTCCACAACAGGCACAACAATTCGAGTGGGGCTGGGAACTCATCAGCCCCAGGTCTGCCGGAACAGCCAGGTCTTAATGGCTTTGCGGAAAGCCGGAAGGGTGGTGAGGGTCCAAATCTCCACGGGGAGATCGTTCCAGAGGGCCGGAGCAGCCACAGAGAAGGCCCTCCCCTGGGGGGTCGACCGTCGACACTGGCTAGCTGTTGGGTCCCGGAGGAGGCCTAGTCTGTGGGACCTAATTGGTCATAGGGAGGTAATTGGCAGGAGGCGGTCTCTCAAGTACCCAGGTCCGATACCATGTAGGGCTTTAAAAGTAACGACTAGCACCTTGAAACGCATCCAAAGTCCAATATGCAGCCAGTGCACCTCGCGGAGCATAGGTGTAACATTGGTGCACCTCGATCGCTCGCGCGGCTGCATTCTGGACAAGCTGAAGAACATCTCCAAATGTTCTTCAAGGGCTGCCCCATGCAGAGCACATTACAGTAGTCCAGTCTTGAGGTCTCAAGGGCGGGAGTGACTGTTCTGAGTGCCTCCCAGTTCAGGTAGGGCCACAATTGGTGCACCAGGCGAACTTGGGCAAATGTCCCCCTGGTCACAGCTGACAACTGGTGTTCTAAGGTCAGCTGAGGATCCAGGAGGACTCCCAAATTGCAAACCCCCAGCCTGAGAGATGGAATACAAGGCCAATTATTGGGAGGGAAAAACACAAGCCACTTGGTCTTGTCGGGATTGAGTGCAAACTTGTTCACACCCATCCAGACCCTAACAGCCTCCAGGCACTGACACATCACATCAACTGCTTCACTGAGTTGGCACGGGGTGGACAGATACAGCTGTGTATAGTCCACGTATTGGTGGTATTTTATCCCGTGCCGCCGAATGATCTCACCCAGTAGCTTCATGTAGATGTTAAACAGGACGGGGGACAGGACCGAACCCTGCGGCACCCCATACACAAAGGGCCTAGGGGTTGACCTCTGCCCTCCAACCAACACCGACTGCGACCTGTCTGAGAGGTAGGAGGAGAACCACCGAAGAACGGTGCCTCCCACTCCCACCTCCCGCAACCGCCGCAGAAGGATACCATGGTCGATGGTATCGAAGGCTGCTGAGAAGTCAAGAAGCACTAGGACAGAGGCATGACCCCTATCCATGGCTCTCCAGAGATCATAGATCAGTGCGACCAAAGCAGTTTCCATGCTGTAGCCAGGCCTGAATCCAGACTGAAAGGAATCTAGATAATTGGTTTTATCCAAGGACCACCGGAGCTGAGTGGCCACCACTTTCTCAACAACCTTCCCAACGAAGGGAGGTTGGAGACTGGATGATAGTTATTTAGAATGGCTGGATCCAGAGACGGTTTCTTCAGGAGGGGTCCCACCACCACCGCCTTTAGGTATATTTTATTCATTTTTCACATTCCATTTGCAATCACTTATATACAGGGTATTTACTATAAGAAAAGAAAAAAAAGAAAAAGGGAATAAAACGAACAAATAAAAAGGAAACACAACTCATCATTCACAACCCCACCTAACCCTTCCATCCTCCATACACCCCATCTACCCCCTCCAACTTTCCTTTCTCCCTCTAACACTCCCCTCCTACTTCCCTTTCCCCTCAAACCTTCCTTCTCCCCTTAATCCCCGGACACCCTCCTTACATTCCCCTTACTCCTTCCTTACTCCTCCCTCTTCTTTCCCTCTACCTCCCTCCTTGGTGTATGCCTTTATTCGAGTGTTGTTTGATCTGATAAAAGTAAAATGAACCAAGGAAAAAAGAAAAAAAAAAAAAGAAAAAAAAAAGAACCACCGTATATAAATACATTCTTGTTCTTATTAAGACTATGTTAACACCCCCCCACCCCACCCCCCACAAATCCCCATCCCTAATCCTCCCGACTTCCCAGGGCCCACACCTGGCACTACCTTCTGTCTAAAATATCTTGTATACATATGGATTAAAAAATAAAAATAATATATCGAAAGAAAAAAAAAACAGAGAAAAAAAAAAGAGAGAAAAGAAAAGAGAAAAGAAAAAAAGAAAAAAAAAGAAAAAAAAAGAAACCACTCTTTGTGTTGATCTCAGCCCCCCATCTTTATCTATGCTTAAATAGTATAAATCATTCTATCTATATTTTATTCTCGTCTCTTACTTCTTTGCTATTTACCCCAACCTTCTGTAGATTCTCCCGTTCCTCTTCCTAAACCTCATGATCCCTTCCGATAAAATTTAAGCAACGTGGTTCATGCTATATATTCAAATATAACTTTACAGACAAGTAATCAAACTTTCCCTTCTAGTAAAATTTAAACAGCGTAAATGATCTTTCTTAACCCCCTTTTCAAACAGTAATTCAAAATAATCTAGCCAAGCTTCCCCTTCTTAGTAAAATTAAGCAGCGTAGATCAAATATTACTTTACACAGGAATCAATTTCTATCTTAAGATAATTCCAACCGACTTCCTCTTCTAATAGGATTTAAATAACGTAGTTCATTCCACATGCATTTTACCCTCATCCCTTACTTGTCTGATATTTACCACTATCAAATTTATACTAGCATTTGTTTAAAATGTAACTCAGAGCGATTTCAACCAACTTTCCCTTCAAATAAAAGTTAAATAGCATGGATCATTCCACATATTCAAATAATACTTTCAGCAAGAGTCAGTTAACCTTCTATTTTAAAGTAGTCCCTTCTAACAAAGTTTAGACAACATAAATCATTCCGCATTCTTTTTACACTTATCTTAAGATAATCCCAACCGGCTTTCTGTTCTAATAAGCTTTAAACAACGTAAATTTTACCCTCATCCCTTGCTTGTCTGATGTTTACCACTATCAAATTTATGCTAACGTTAATTTAGAATCTAGCTCAAAGTAGTTTCACCCAGCTTTCCCTTCTGATAAAAATTAGTCCGCTTTTTCTACCGGAGAGAGGTCTCAAACCCCCATTCAGTCCTCAACTTTAGCAAGCATTTTGAAATGTCTAAATTCTCGATCTCCGTTTTTCTGCTTCTCCGAGGGAGGAGGGGCTACCCCCTCCATCTTGCAGCCACATGGCCAGCCGTTTGCCTTCTCCTTCCGCTTGTCTCTCCTCTCTTCCAAGCGCATCAGGAAGTCCCGCCTTCAGAGTCCTACAATAGAAATCTTGAGCCTCCGAAACAGAGTTAAGACGAAATCTTTGATTCTCAAATGTAACCGTGATACCGGCAGGGGCCTCCCATCTGTATCGAATCTGTTGACTCCTAAGCTCCTTAGTTAAAAAGGTGTAGTCCCTTCTTGCTTTCAGCATCTGAAAAGGAATATCTTTGAAAACAATCAGGTCCTGGCCGTCAACTCGGAGACTGTTATTATGAAACTTTTGCACAATCGCATTTCTAGATTCTTTTGTAGAGAAATGTATAATTATGTCCCTCGGGAGCTGTCGCTGTTCCGCTATCAATGAGTTCTGGCGATAGATTTTCCGAATCTGCCAATCAAAGTTAAGTCCCGGGCTTCCCAGCGCATGGCTGAAGGCTTCAGCAAAGGTCTGTTTCAAATTCTCTTGCTCCTTTTCACGGAATCCTCTGACTCTTATTGCAAATGCCTTCCTATTAAAATTTATCATCATAAGCTGTTCTTCGTTGTCCCTAATTTTTTGTTGTAAAATTTGAATATTGGTAATCAAATTAAAATTAGCCTTCTCCAGACTTTCCAATTTGTTCTCTATTTCAGCAGAGTAATCTGACAGGGCAGACACGGCTGCAAACGTATTCGCCTTCATCTGATTAACTTTAGACTTTAAATTATCATATAGTTCCAATACAAATTCCTTAATTTCTTGTTTAAAGGCATTAAACATTTTAAAGAGATATTCCTGTGTTAAAAATTCTCCAGTAGAGGGCATAGGAGACAAAGGCTGTGTTTCCAGTAAAAATTCTTTAAATTCTTTAGACACATTTGTAGCAAGACGCTTCTTTGACCTGGGTGCCATAATAAATAAACAAGTAAGCAGCGCTTCGCTCCCCTCTATTTCCAAAGAAGAAGAGTTTATTTTGTTAAGGAGCGGTCTGCAGGAAGATAAAACCGGCTAAGTACATCCAGTATCAATCATCCACGGAGAGAAATCGCCATTTTGAGGTCTATTTAGACAAAGAAGTCTCTAAGACAAATGGTGCTGGTATTTAAGATAGTAATAAAAGCATAAATCTCACAGGGGTGGGACCCGCCCGTATCAATTCTAGCTTGAAAAAACTTTGTTTTGTCCTGGGGGGGGCTAGCCTGTCTGGGGCTGCCAAAAAAAAAAAAAAAGGCAGCTGAGAAGAACTGGCTGGAGATAAAAGCTCCGCTCCGGCTGAATCTAATCTCTTTCCACAGCCAAAAAAAAGGAAAAGGCTGTGGCTTACGAATAGACCCTAGTCTACGGAGCTACTCCCTGCCCCTTTCTTAGCCAAAAAGGGGTGCTATCTATGATCTTATTTAGATATACAGACCAGATCTCTGAGGAGCTCGGTGGAGCCCTCCTCGGCAACAGGCCATGCCCCCAGGAAGTCCCCACCGCCGCCTTTAGGAGGGGTGGGAAGGACCCCTCCCAAAGAGAGGCGGTAACAATCATCTGGATCCAGCTCCGTGTCACCTCCCTGCTGTTCGCAACCAGCCAGGAGGGGCACGGGTCCAGCGCACAAGTGGAGGCACTGACAGCTCCCATGGCCTTGTCCACTTCCTCAGGTGTGACAAGTTGAAAATCAATCCATAAATTCTGCTCAAGACCCTCCCCCGGTACCTCGGCTGGCTCTGAGCAATTGGAGTCCAGGTCTGTCCGAAACCGAGCAACTTTATCCATGAGAAATTGGACGTACTCCTCAGCTCTACCTTGTAAAGGGTTACCTGCATCCCTCCCTTTCAAGAGGGAGCAGGTTATTCTAAACAAGGCGGCTGGGCGCGACTCAGCAGATGCAATCAGAGTGGCAAAATATGCGCTTTTTGATGTCCGAATTGCCTGAAGGAAGGCTCTGATGCAGGCTCTCAAGAGTGCTTGGTCTAACTCGGACTTACTGGCTCTCCAGCGGCGCTCTAGGCATCTCTTTTGGCATTTCATCTCCCAGAGTTCCTCGGTGAACCAAGGAGCCCTCATTGATCTGCTACCTCGGAGAGGCCATAAAGGCTCAATCCGGTTAAGAGCCTCCAACACTGCTGAGTTCCAAGCAGCGACCAAGGCCTGCACCGGACTGTGGATGAGAGTATCAAGTATAACACCAAGCGCCGTCTGAAAGCCCTGAGGGTCCAAAAGGCGCCTGGGGTGGTGGATATATATATATATATATATATATATATATATATATATATATATATATATATATATATATATATATATATATATATATATATATATATATATATATATATATAACATATATATGTTATATTTATGCTGATAAATAAATAAAGGGAGACTAGTATAGATCTATTTCAAGCTATTTAGCTCTCATCAGCTAGCCATGCCCAAGTTTGGGAATCGAACCTGTGCTCTATTGCCTCCAAGGCAGGGAGTTAACCATTTGAGCTACAGAGAACGACTCCTTTATCAGCCAGCCAGGGTGGGAGGTATATACTTAAAGTCACAACCCCTGGTATGCCCAAGTATGGGAGGAAGGTCACACTTCCACTCTCTGTCATTAGGCTCGTCACAAGAGACCATCCAGACAGAAACCCAATATTTTTTACTGTTGCCTTTTTTGTTACATTTGTTATATTTATGCTGATAAATAAATAAAGGGAGACTAGTATAGATCTATTTCAAGCTATTTAGCTCTCATCAGCTAGCCATACCCAAGTTTTTGGGAATCGAACCTGTGCTCCATTGCCTCCCAGGCAGGGAGTTAACCTTTTGAGCTACAGAGAACGACTCCTTATCAGCCAGCCAGGGTGGGAGGTATATACTTAAAGTCACAACCCCTGGTATGCCCAAGTATGGGAGGAAGGTCACACTTCCACTCTCTGTCATTAGGCTCGTCACAAGAGACCATCCAGACAGAAACCCAATATTTTTTACTGTTGCCTTTTTTGTTACATTTGTTATATTTATGCTGATAAATAAATAAAGGGAGACTAGTATAGATCTATTTCAAGCTATTTAGCTCTCATCAGCTAGCCATACCCAAGTTTTTGGGGTATGTGTGTGTGTGTGTGTGTGTGTGTGTGTGTGTGTGTTTTATTTTTTTATTTTATTTGTGCTGATAAATAAATAAAGGGAGACTAGTATAGATCTATTTCAAGCTATTTAGCTCTCATCAGCTAGCCATGCCCTTACTGGGATTTGAACATGGGCTATATTACATACTAGGCAAACTTCTTAGCCATTCGGCCACAGGCTCTTATCCGTTATCAGCGAAGCCAGGGTGAAAGGTATCTATTAGATTTTTACAACCCCTGGTAAGCCCCAATTATGGGAGGAAGCTAACTGCTTCCATTATCTGTCAATCGGCTCGTCACAAGAGTCCATCACGACAGAAACCCAATGTTTTTTACTGTTGCCTTTGTTATATTTGTGTTTTTTTTATTTGTGCTGATAAATAAATAAAGGGAGACTAGTATAGATCTATTTCAAGCTATTTCGCTCTCATCAGCTAGCCATACCCTTACTGGGATTTGAACCTGGGCTATATTACATACTAGGCAAACTTCTTAGCCATTAGGCCACAGGCTCTTATCCGTTATCAGCGAAGCCAGGGTGAAAGGTATCTATTAGATTTTTACAACCCTTGGTAAGCCCCAATTATGGGAGGCAGCTAACTGCTTCCATCATCTGTCAATCGGCTCGTCACAAGAGTCCATCATGACAGAAACCCAAAGTTTTTTACTGTTGCCTTTGTTATATTTGTGTTTTTTTTATTTTTTTATTTGTGCTGATAAATAAATATATATATATATATATAGGAACTAGCCTTTCCTGTTTTAAATTTTTGCACTGTCTCAGAATTAATCTGCTATTTAAATTCATTATCATTCATTAGGAGCCGAGGTGGCGCAGTGGTTAGGGTGCAGTACCGCAGGCCACTTCAGCTGACTGTTATCTGCAGTTCAGCGGTTCTAATCTCACCGGCTCAAGGTTTACTCAGCCTTCCATCCTTCTGAGGTGGGTGAAATGAGGACCCAGACTGTGGGGGCGATATGCTGATTCTGTAAACCGCTTAGAGAGGGCTGAAAGCCCTATGAAGCAGTATATAAGTCTAACTGCTATTGCTATTAGAAAATTTTAAAATATCAACTTCCAGGTGGCTTAGTAAACTATTGAAGCTGTAAATTTAAAGTGATTGGGCTATGATCTGATATATAAGAGAAATCAATTATGCACACTTAAATATATTAAAATAACACCGAGGAATACAAAACATAATCAAATCAGAAGGGAAGAAATGCACAGCTGAATGCAACATATAATTCCATTGTTCAGTATGCCGATGAACAGTCAAGTTTAATTTATCTATGTATGCTCAAAAGATACTTCTCATTAATGATTCCCTTTTATGGAAGAAAGTATTCCCTTCTAATTTCGTTTTTTAAAGGCTCAGTAAACTATTTCCCCATAATAGTATGATCATAGGATATATCATCTAAATAACTAAAACACTGATAAAACTGGCAGTGGAATCCAACTTAAGTCAATTAATGTTAATCATAACAATAGTTATGCCAGAAGCTTTAGAAATTAATTTCAAGAAAAGGTCCAGTCATATCAGTTATAACCTATTGAACCTGAAGTGAAAGATGTTTATGAATCATTTATGAATCAATGCCTGGGGAGTAGAGATAAATTCTTCGATGGATTTCAAAGCCTTTAGCTGACAAAGAATTACTTTTAATAAAATAATAGTCATTTTTTCATCTTCTGCTTTGGGTACCATATGTGTGTGTGTGGGGGGGGAAATGATATGGTTAATATTGGACTTGAAGCTAGGCCTTTCTTGCTTGCAGTGTACTATACGAATGTCAAAGCTTAAGATAAAAGTATATTTAAAATTAAAGAGATTTGAACACATTGGGCTATGCATGTCTGTAAATACTATAATCACCTTGAAGTTGGTGACTGGATCTTTATGAAAGATCTAAAAAAAATTTTTTTTTTACTCTTTGGCTCATGTACTCATTGTTTGCAGATTTGTAATTTTACAACATGCTTTAATGATGATTAAAAAGTTAAAAATAAAACGAATCCTGAAATTATTTTACACAAGTTACAATATGCTACAAACATCTTAGAAGACTGTTACTATTATTGATAATAACATGAGCTCTCTATCTCTTTATCTCAGATGTTTCATCTTTTTCAGTTTCCCTGGAAATTCTTTTCCTCTAGAAAAAGTATTTTCATTAAAGGTTGGAAAACTCTGCTACTAGCTCATTTTTATTTCCAGACTAGTAAACACCTTAATCCTCTATCTCCAAGAGAGATTTCTCTTTCTTTCTTTTTCTTTTTTTAAAAAGTCCTCAGTTTCCATACCTTGTTCAGGAGGGCTTGTGGGTAATTTATTACTGCCTATATGAAGATGTTGGTTTTAATTCAAATGTTCTTTGTTTGTTTATAAAATTGGAGAATGGGGAAGATATTTATCTATAAAGTAGTTTAGAAACTATGCAAGATTCAGTCACTCAATTTTTTTTATACTATAATGGCTTCATTTTAGTTTGAATTAGTTACATATATTTCCACCAAATTGTTATGAAAAGAATAAAACTCATATATCATAGCAAGGATAAAACTTAGTACATTCATGCTTTAAGAATTGTTTAAATATTTTTTTCAGCAAGGAATTATTCTTTCATTCAGATAAATAAGTTGAAAGTTGGAAAAAATGAACTAAGAAAAATCATCTATCATCTATCTATCTATCTATCTATCTATCTATCTATCTATCTATCTATCTATCTATCTATCTATCTATCTATCATCTATCTAATATAACAATGAATCCTATAGATCCTTGTATAAATCTAACTTTTTCAACACTTGTCTTATTTGAACAGCATTACAGTTAGCATTCAGTGAGTCAATATTTAAATAGGAGACAAAGAGAATATTTAAATTTCCTCAAATAAGATTGGTATTCAATAGTTAGTTTCCAGTTAGAGAGGAGAAGACTAAAAGAATGGTGAACTCCATTGTAGTATGATTTATGTGATATAAAGTATAGTAATGACTATAGTATGATTTTAAAAAGTTAAAATTAATTAAAACTTTAAAGAAGTTTGAATCTTCAAAAGAAATAAGTATTTGTTACTGAGGTTAAAGATGTATAAGTGAAAATAACCATGGACAGTTATGAATATATTTATACATTAATAAAGAGATAGGTATGAATTAATTTATATTTCTCTCTACTTTATTTGTTTGCTTCCCTGTTGTCAGAGCACAAACTGTTCCTGGGTCAATCCTTATGTTAATTAGACCAATGACTATAAGATGATCAATGACTAATCTGCTCCTCCTTGAAAATTCTTTGTTAATCAAAAAGAATCTGGCAATAGTCCTGGTAACCTATGTGCTCCAAGGGCTTTCAGTATAGAATTACTTGGACTAGTGATGCTTCTGCTTCAGGACAGAAACCTTGGGTAGGAAAAACCCTATCTTTGCCCTTGCCTTGCCTTGTCATTTCCATGAGGAAGCTGAAGCCACTAAAAAGAACTGCAGAGAGAGGAAAGTAGTAAGAAGTACATATTGTTTTTATCAATAGGTTTAGCCTCGTCCCTCTGTTTTGTTTATGTTGTAACCACAACCCTTTTGTGACATGTTTTGTTTACAGTATAACCCTTCCCCTTTTATGACATCACCACACACACACCCCTTCACCTCCCACCCTCACCACCCCTCCCACTTCCACACTCACCCCCCTTACCTTGGCGGTCTATAACATCATATCCTCCAGCCCTCCCTGAACCCCTTTTTATAGGAAGTACTTTCACATCATTGTGAGACAAACCTCTGTGACCCATAACCCTTCTCACCCAGTAGTACAGGTTCAAAAACACACACCGACCCATTGTGACACACATGGCTTTTCACACGCTGTAACAACAAATATGCCAGACCTACCTGACCCACAATTCCTTTCAGCTTGAATAATTGTGACATACTAATTATTCACCAGAGGAACTTCTCATTGGTCCATATTTGTAAAGCCACAGTTTGACAGAAGCAGCCAATGGTGTTGTTGCTCTGCTTCACAGCTCCCTCCCATTGGTTGAAAAAAAATATTGAGGGGCCAAGCACATGTATGCCTTCACAATGCATAAAACAAAATGAATGGCAAAGAGTTTTCTGTGGGGGGAGGGAGGAGGGAGTAACTGTCAGCATGAGAATAATAGCTTCCCAAAACTGTCAGCTTTTTACACACACAAAAAAAAGCAATATAAAAGCAAAGTAAGATGCCCAGGCCCCTGATATGACTATTTTACTTTATAGAGATGTAAAAAATTAAAATACTATATTTGCAAAGAAAATCACCTTTCTTGTATGTGAGTTATTTATTTTTCTGATAAGGGTGGGTAAAAGGTAGCTCTAACAGGCAGGAAAAATAGAATTAAGAGAAAAAATAATACTAAAAATGTGGATTTTTTCAAAGGAGTGCTTATCACAATACTACACAGGGACATGTTGAAGCATATTCCCGGAGAGAGAGTGGAGTCTGGTGGACATGTGCTGTAGGTACTGAGAGTGTGGTAGCACATGCGATAACCTTGACTAAGGCATGTTCGGGCCTGCCCCTGGCACTGGCTGTGGTTCATGGTCTGATAAAAGAGGCCCTCTGCAGAAGGGTGGCAATTTAACCACTTAAGGCTTAGGCCTCTTAGACCTCAACATGCAACCTGACAAAGGAAATAATAAAAGGTTTGTAGACCCTTCTACACCATTGGCCGAGGGAAGGCCTCTTTTGAAAGATTGCCATAAAATATGTTGTGCTACGTTTGTTGATGAGCTAGAATACTTCATACCTAATTTTTTGGGGGGATGTTGTCCATCCTACTGTAACGTGAAGGATTATGAAGGTGATGCAGACCTCGATGTATGTTGTCGCAAGGGTTGATAGTGGCTAAGAGAAGTGATTTATCACAGGACCATGCAACTGGAAGTTGTAAGTAAAGACCATTTATATATTCAAAGGGAGGGGGGTAAATTGGGATAATCCTGTTATCACTGTGATAGATAATGAATTAATATATTTTTCCAGGTGCTGTTCCAGGATGTGACCATAACAAGATGGCCTCCTTAATAACAAACATATGAACCGATGAAGAATCTGCAGAGGGATGCTTAGGTAAATGAAACTAAATAGACTTTGTTACTAAGTGTATTGATGTATCATTACTACGATGCTTACCTGTACAGGGTATGGACAATGAAATAATCACAACAACCTATGAGCAACTGCATTATGTAACTGTCAACAAGCATTACATTGAGATGATTACTGTAGAAATCAAAACAGATTAAAATGAAAACATAGCTAAGCTTCATTTCAGGTGGATGTTACATTAGGTGATGGTGTGATTACACAGAGTTACCACTGCTACACATACAGAGTCCTTATTGAACTTATTCTGAACTATGGTAGAGATGCCTTGGGCACCCAGTTTTCAGTGGGTGGGTTTTACAAAGACGATGTGACGCTCATGGAGAACACCTTGTTGACAGCGGCTGGTAACTCTGGTTTCAGAGAGAGTGCCAGACATACAGCTGGAAGTCATAAATGGGATTTCCTAGGGCCATTGAATAGGGATCTATTTTTTCAAGGCAAGCTATTGATTAACAGTGTGGATGTGAGCATTAAACTCTTAAGAAATAAAAATGACTGATGAGGGATGGTAACGAAAATTACAAAGTACAGATCCTTTGTAAAACTTGTAAAAGTATCCCCCAGTGTACAGTTGGGAGATGCAGAAGCGCTGCTTACCCCCAACACCAAATACCCCATTGACCGTGTAGGTATGAAGATTTACAGCATTCCTGCACGCAGCCTTGTGTGTAACCAGAAAAACCTATTTCTAGGACAGTTACCTAAACAGTTAGTGATTGGCTTTATGGACAACACTGCATTTAGCGGTAATTATGAAAGAAATCATTTTAATTTTCAGCACTATAATGTCAACTTTTGTGCCCTGTATTGTGATGGTGAAAAAATTCCTGCTAAGCCCCTTCAGCCTGATTATGAACATAACCTTTTTGTGAGAGAATATATGCAATTGTTACAGATGTCTGGCAAATCCATGAAAGACCATTCTGTGCTGATCAACTGTGAGAAGTTTAACAATGGTTATACATTATATTGTTTTGATTTGAGTCCTGATCAAGGCTGCTCAGAGCATTATTCCCTGATCAAGAATGGAAACCTGAAGGCAGAAATTAGATTTGCTGTACCCCTCCCCAATATCGTCAATGTGATACTATATGCAATCTTTGAAAATCTTATTGAAATAAGCCACACAAGGAACATTTTGTTTGATTATATGTGAGAATGGACACCATACAGATACTATGGGTACTGTCTGGAAATGCTCTCTTTCTAGGCGTATACCCCAGCAATTTGTTACCCAAGAGAAAAATCTCAAAGAAGCCTTTTGGGTTAATTTTAAACACACATCCAAAAAACTCTACTGAGTGAGCACTGGATGGCGCTCTACTTTCCAACTCACAGATATAGTGAATTTTTTGACTCCTATGGAAGGTCTCCAGACAACTCTCACTTTCCTGTTGACATCATGAGGTTTTTAGAACTGCAAGTTAAGAAGTACAGATACAAAATTCTTCAACTGCAGCACCCCCTGGCAATAACCTGTGAACAGCATTTTTTGTTTTATCTAATTAAGCACATGAGAGGATTACCTTAAGAAGATATTTTAAAGCTTTACTCTGAAAAAGGTGTCAAAAATGATCAAATGGTGAAGTCTGCAGTTTGTAGTTTGTAGTAAATACCGGGATGTGTAACCAATACCATTGTATGCAAACATGTATGGTACATTATAAAATAAACACAAAACATTAAAAGTATTGTATGTTTTACAGTGTTTTATTTGTTCACAAATGGAGCCAGTCACCAAAATTTACAACATTTTTAGGATCTGACATAGATCCCTCACCAGGTGCAGACATAGCAGAGGGTGATTTTGTAGAACTTACAACCTTAAAAGTGGCTGCCTCTTTCAGCTTTTCAAGCTGCTCTTTAACAGCGTTAGAACCTAGCAAGACCGTTGGAACATTCATCTCTGCCATAGCTGACATAAACTCATTCCAACACTTAGGATAATATTTCACAATACGTGAATGGTATTGAGAAACCCCTTTGACCAGGTCTACAATGTTAGTACCAGGAACCTTTGTACCCTTATATAAAATGGTTCTGTAATTAACTCACCCCAGAATGTCTTGATGCTGTTTCATTTTGTTCAACAAAAGAGAGCCATTTTTTCTTATAACACATGCTCACCCCCTGTGTTGTTGGATCCATAGTCAAGATCAGTGGTGCAGGATCTGGTACAACAGTATTTTGTTTAAACGCTTCTAAAGATTGAATAAGCTTCAGAATGTCCTTCTCAGAGTCAATTTGTCTGGTCAGCCTTAGAAATCTCTGCAACATGGAGTTCTACAGTTTTATCTTGTCATCCTCACTTATATCCATTCTCTGAAGAATGGTCTTCATATCATCATCCAATTGGCTAACAGCAGTAGTGCCTATTGTAGGCACCCGTCCATGTAACTGCTCAATCTGATGCCTTGACACCAAATACATTTTCTCTGCATGTTCCATGTTTTACTGGACTAATAGATTAGTCAGCAATAGTATAGCAATGCCCAATAACGGCACTATAAAACCACCTGACTGAAGAATAATCTGTTCTGCTTTTTTCAGGGAGAGCTTACTATCACTCATCTTTTTAATACAGTCTTCCTTTCTCTTTAAATTTTGATATTGTGAAGGCTTTAGAGGTAGGTTATCTTTTAAGGTGCTTAGAGCTATTTCAGCAATGGCCCCCACCAGGTCATTATTAGCATTGCTAATTATTATGACTTTTCTGTTTTGGGGTGCCCTTTACTAAGATTTTTGAAATCCCCCAATTTCTGTGCACCCTCTCCGACATCCTGGATGAACAGGGAGCTCTCCAGTTACAGTGGTTACTTTTTACCCTTCTTTTTGATAGTGTAAACTACCGGCCAATCAGGTGGATAGAGCCCAGTTCTCAGGCTAAGGTTTTCTGGAGTAGTGGCAGACAGATCAACTAAAAGATACCCATGGGGCTTGCTAGTGGTGTCTTGGAACACTTCTAAAAAGAATCTCATGTTAGATGGATACATTTGACATGCCAGAGTGACCACTTGCATCTGGTCATGGGGGCATCGGAATAACACCAAATATTTTGCATTTAGAGTTATTGTTCTCATTTTCTTATCTTGAAAAAACAGGTTTTGAAGTATGAGAATAGTATGATGAACATACTGTATAAAAGCTTTCTCTATTTGATCACTTTCACCAGCAGAGGCCATGAGATCATCTACCACTGCTAAATTGGTTTGAATTGGTGGAAACAAATCAGTATCTCCAAAAGAGTCCATAGATTTAATATTAGGAAATTTATTAAGCAATTCTTTGTACAGAAGTTGCCAACAATTATAAAACCATATAATGTTTTGAAGCATTTTAGATAATACATGTTCACTATGTTCTAACATTTGTTTTATAAAATAAGATTTTCCAGAATTGGAAGGTCCACTTATAATACATGAGAAAGGATGTACAAACTGTGCACTGCTTTTCATCATACTTAATAGCCATAAGGTAGCGTACAATAATCTTCTGTATTGAGCACCATTTTATTATAGGCAACTTTTAGAGTTTTCCTGAGCACCCATGTTTCCAAAGCTTGTCAACTGTCCTAATAAGGTGACCATGCCCCCTCTCTGCTAATACAAATGACAGAATCGGTATCGTGATAGAAACATCTGTCCCCCATGCGATCCAATATTCTGTATAATTCTAGCCATGCACAAGCAGTTGTAAAACTGGCAATGAACACATTTGTACAAGTTGACTTAGTAGGTTCGTTTTTGGCAGTTTTCCATGTTACAACACCTGCTTCATTATCCACAAATTTACAGGACACTTCAAATAGGGAACAAAAAGATACTTAAATAATTCCTCAGGCTCTGTCACCATGAGGTTGTCATCTGATTGGTACTCTGGCCAAATTTACCCCACAATGAGTTTAAAAACAGTTTAGCAATCTATCTTTTAGCAGAATTGACTTCAATATGTTCTCTGCGTAAGCGGACTGTTAAATATCCAGACTATTCTATTCTTTCCTAAAGGGCCAGCAACAGTCTATGCTGCGCACCAAGTAGACTCACCAGCTCGCCAACTCTTTCTACAACGAAGAGGCCTGGTCCGAGGTCGTCTGCGCATGCACAGAACTGGGGGGAAGGGGTGTTCAATATCCAGACTATTCTATTCTTTCCTAAAGGGCCAGCAACAGTCTATGCTGCGCCCTGATTGGCTTGCTCGATCGGCATGCAGGCAGGGTTGAAGAGATTAGCGGCTTTTCTAGGAGGTTTGGAAACGGAGGCAGCGCCCTGGAGGCGGATGAGATGGGGAGGACACGGCAGGCAGCGGAGGCAAAGGCAGGCAGCGGAGGCAGGCATTGAGCTCTCGCGGCAGGCTTCGCAGGAAGGGATTTGTGAGCCCTGGAGGCAGCGTTGGAGTTCCTGGCTTTGGAGAAGGCAGGCAGCGGCGGCAAGGGCTTCGGAGGAAAAGCAGCAGGCGGCAAGGGCTTCTCGGGCTGCTCGAGGCTTCGGAAGCAGCAAGACTTCGGGGGAAGCGGCGGGTAGAGGCAGCTCTTCGGGAGGCAGCGAGGCTTTGCAGGCAGGCTGGCAGGCAGACTCCGCAGCAGAGAGGCAGGCAGACTTCACAGGCAGGCTGAGTGGCCATATAGAGAAGCAGTTTGTGCTATAGGAACAGCTGGCTGGATCCGTGAGGTGCACGGAAGGCCCAGCAGCTGCAGGCCCAGGCAGTTCCAACCGAGGTTGGCTTTCGCAGTCTGTGGCTCGTCCTCGGAGTAGGCGTAGACCGGGGGTCTGTTGCTCATCCTCCAAGTTGGCGTAGATTGAAGCTTCTCGGTGGCTGGATACTGCTGCAGCTGAGCGCATGCTGGCCTTGGGTTCCGGCAGGTCCTTCATGAGCTCTTCTAACTTTAGGTAGTTCTGGTAGCCTCTGGGGTTGTGCGAGGTAGACCGGGTAGCCTCCCGGAGTTCAGCCAAAGAAAAGCGTTCGCGTGGCTGCGACTGGCTGTTTTCTCTTGTTCCAGGCCCTGCGGGAATCATGGATCCCATCCTCGTCACCAGTTTTAAGGATTGGGTGGATGGAAACGCAGGAGCCATGGATAGCCAGGAAGAAGATCTTTATTATGAGCAGAAGATGACAGCGATTCAAAATAGGCAAACTCGCGCCAGGGTATTTATACTAAGCATGTAGCAAGTCAGCACCAATCAGGGGCCGAGTACTGCACAGCAACTGCTGATGCAGTACCTCGGCCAATCAGGACACACTGGCTGGTTAGCAACAGTCTACGCTGCGTCCCAGCCAATCAGGGCACAGCATAGACTGTTGCTGGCCCTTTAGGAAAGAATAGAATAGTCTGGATATTTAACACGGACCCCCTCCTTTTCATTATCTTGAATATAACACTCTTTATCTTCCTCTATTTTGCACCAATAGGGATACTCACTAGCCTCCTGTTTTTGATGGAGATGCATGTTAATATAGCCTGAGAACAAATTTTTTGTCTTCCTTTCAAAATGCCAAACTTTGTAGATCTTTGCAATTCTGTAGCCTTTCTCCACAGCCACATTCAATTCTACAGTACACCATGTGCCAATTAGGGCTCTTTCTTCATCATTGTGGAGGCACTCCATTACTTGTTGCTTTTCTGTACAAATTGCACACAAACTAAACATTAATCCCTCCCCCCCCCCCCGACTTATGTGGCAGTACTGGAAAGTATAGACCCCTCGGCGTGTACACTTTAACTTTTGCAAATCCAAAATACTGTTTTATATCCCCAAAGTTTTGGTATATTATTTCTCGGTGACCTATTGGATACACCTTGTTCTTGTTCATAAAGGGATATAAACTTGTAAAATCATAATATAAGATTTGTTCCCCCGGCTTTGGTTCATAGTACAAGCATGTGGCATTTGTTCTACCCCCAAAAAAGGCATCTCTGGGATTCAAGGGCGTTGGAAGTTTACTAACTGTTAGAAATCACTTCAAACCCCCATCTTCCATCAACAGGTCATTCCCTTCATGTTCCCAGATGCTTCGTACAACAAAAACTAAACTATGTAGGTAATCTTCTCTAGCCTTAGAATGCAACATGCTGTAGGTTGAATCAAGCAGACTATTAAAGTCCTGGGATCTGTAGCATATAGAGCAGCCATGAAAAAAACAGCCATAAAGTTTAAATGCTGTGGGGCCCCGTTTATGACAGCAAAACTATCCAAAAAGTAAAAACCTACTAGCTTTTCACCCCCGTGCAGAACATGTTGGATGTTGATCCCCCCAGTATGTTATATATACATCAACCACTGTATAGAGCAAGCAGAAAAACTTTTCTTGCTTTTCTGGTAATTGTCCAGAGGGGCTAGTGCTATGGTATCCTTCTTCAAAAACATGACTCGATACTGTGCCATACAAATAGATGCTAATGTTACATACTGGAAATAGTCAATGTAGCAAGTTTCTCTCTCTTCAAGAATATCTCCTCCCCTCCCTGTGAAATATTCTCTACCTATCATTTCCATAACTTGTTCCCTAAACCTATTGCAAGCCTCCTGTAATATTTTTACATCTTGTTTGCAGTAGTATACAAGATCTTTTTTGAGGTTAAATGCTGTATCTTTATTAGTAGCATGCCATTTCTCAAATTTCTCTCTCTCTCCAGGCATCATAGTGTCAGGACTACACTACTTGGCTTCTGGCAAAGTTCCAACATAATCTTGGTTCTTTGCAGTGTTGAACAAATGAGGAAAATAACTCTTGGAGCCTTGGAAACCCATAGCTTTGGGCATTTTACTGAGCTTCATTAGTAGAAAAGAAAGGCTGTCGATAAAAAGTATATGAAAGATAGGCAGGGTTATGCATAACAGTTTACCTCCCTGAGTTAAGAGTTGTACCTTCACCTTTTCATGAATCAACTGCCTGAAGATTAGGTAATGGTCATAACTCTTGGAGTTGTGTGCTATGAATGTGGAACCTCTAAACTTAGGCTGTACAAACGTTTTCACAAATTTCTCCAGACACTTATCACTATACCATTCCCACTTCCAAATGTTCCTGGCATCCAGCATGTCCATAGCGTACACATAGTTTAGTATGTGTGTTCCTGTTTCTTGACAACATTCAAAATCATATACAATGCACCTGTTACCAATATTCGGCTTAGAAATCCTTTTCAGAAAACATAAGTAATCTGCCAAGGTATCTACTTTGGTATCACACTGTCCGCACATTGCCTTCTTACATTCATCACGTGGGGCAGACACATAGATACCACACCTAGAACAAAATACATTAGCCTCGCAAATAATTTTTCCTTCCAAAGCCAACCGTTCATGCATTTCAAGACATGCCTTACACCTGCAAAGCAATTTGTACATATGACATCTCACCTCCCGTCTGTCAATTCACAGCATTTTGAACCCATGCAGGCTCGACAAAAATATTGACAATCATAAATTTGTGGTGATATGTTGTGTGACACATCTTGCAGAAGTAACGTACACCATGTTTTTTACACCATAGTAATGACTGTTGTATAACATCATAAACTCCACTCTTACTTCCAGGGACACCCTCCCCCATTACAAAAAACCTCCAACCTCCTTCATCATAAAACACGACCTTTATAGTTATACTGAAGTAGTCCTCAAATAAGTATATCTGTGAAAAATTAATTCTGTGATCCATAGAAATACCAAGAGTGCTATATAGGCTC